>NC_140492.1:96040036-96177536 GCF_964271855.1 Acomys minous | reverse complement strand
CATAGAAAGAATCTCTGTAACAAAAAAAAATTAAAAAAAAAAAAAGATACAAAGGAGCCAGGTGTGGTGGCGCGTGCCTTAATCTCAGCAGTAAGAGAGGCAGAGGCAGGCAGATATCTGTGATTCTGTGAGTTCAAGGCCAGCCTGGTCTACAGGCTATAAGAGAAACTCTGTGTTAAAAAACCAAAAAAAAAAAAAAAAAAGAAAAGAAAAGAAAAGAAAAGGAAAAAAGAAAGAAAGAAAGAAAAGAAAGAAAAAGAAAAGAAAAAACACAAAGGATAAGTTGATATTTATTCAAAGAAATTGGATATGTGGTCAACATCCTCGGAGAAATGCAGATCCCTACTGTGATGACTGTTAGTGAAAGTGCAAGAGAGGAAAAGGGAGAGCGGGAGGAAAGTTAGTAAACATTTGACATTTGGAGAAGTTGGTCACGTGTTATGGCGGCATGCTGGTAATCCTAGGTAGTCCTAGGCCTCAGTGGGGCAGAGAAGGAGGATCAGAAGTTTAAGGCCATTTTTAGCTACATATGGACTTCAAGGTCAGCCTGGAATACATGAGACTTGGCCTAAAGCAAACAAACAAACAAACAAAAGAAAAAAACAGATGTGGAGAAATTGGAACCTTCATGAATTGTTAACAAATGCCACAAAAAGGAAGATGCTTATTTGTGTGTTGTGTGTGTGTGTGTGTGTGTGTGTGTGTGTGTGTGTGTGTGTGTAAATATGGTGCCTGCATGTAGGCACATGTACCTGTGGGTGTGGCGTGTGTGTGCAAGCAGGTGTAAACACTGGTTTATATGCATGTGGAGGCCAGAGGAGAACACCAGGTATCCACTAACACTCTTCGCCATATTCCTTGACAAGGCCTTCTCCCTGAACCTGGGACACACCAGCAAGCTTCAGTGACCATTCTGTCTCTGTTTCCCTCCCAACTCCCCAGTCTTGGGGTCACAGGCCAGAAGCCAAAGCCATACTGTTAACATAACCCTGGATGTCCAGGACTCTCTTTGTAGACCAGGCTGACCTCAAACTCACAGAGCTCCGCCTGCCTCTGTCTGCCTCCCGTGTGCTGGGATTAAAGGTGTGTCAGCACACCCAGCGGTGCTAGGCTTCTTACATGGGTACTGGAGATCTGAACTCAGGTCCTCATGCTTGCAAGCCACGTACCCTTACCCACGCAGCCACTGCCAGGCTCTTCTCTCCCTCCCTCCCTCCCTCCCTCCCTTTCTCCCTCCTTTCCTTCCTTCCTTTGTTCCTGAATTAGGGATGGAAGACAGGGCCTCAAGTGCGCTACCATTGAGCTGTAGCCCCAGCCCAGGAGCAAGATTTTTTCTTTATCTTTCAGTACCAGCTTCTCACATGGAGGATAAGGCAGACATCAAGAAATAACCTTCCAAGTCAGGCGCAGTGGCGCATGCCTTTAATCCCAGAACTTGGGAGGCAGAGGCAGGTGGATCTCTGTGAGTTCGAGGCCAGCCTGGTCTACAAAGCAAGTCTAGGACAGCCAGGGCTACACAGAGAAACCTCATCTAAAAAAAGAGAGAAAGAAAGAAAGAAAGGAAAGGAAAGAAAGAAGGAAGGAAGAAATAAAGAAAGAAAACCTTCCTGCAGTGAAGCAGAGAGCACAGCAGCCACACATGGCTTGCTCCTGGACACAGGACATACCGACGACCCTAGTCTGTGGTGTTCCTGCAGTGTGTATTCAGTCCTCATGTTCTGTGACTTCAAAGGCTAATCCTGAGTGTGTCTAAGAAAATCCTGGCTACCAACAGCGGCAGTTTCCACCTCCTGGTGGCATCTAGTGGCTGAGTCACATGGCAGGCTTGGAGGTGGGGGTGTTGAGTGGCTTTTCCCATGCTTGACTTGGGTTTGCCCTCAGGCAACAAAAATCTCCAGAGTCCCCTTGAATATTAATGATGCTGGCAAGCCGTCAGGTCATAAGAAATGTTTAAAATGGGACAAGGGCTTAGGATCTCACACACTGTTAACCCACAGCATTTTCCTCACCTGTCATTCGTCCCTCTGGCTCACATGCAAGGAGGAACCCTATGGGTCAATGTGTTAGAATAAAAGTGTTAAAACAAGTGTAAATCATCTTCAAGTCCTTTCATTTTCTGGCTCTCTGCTCACTCAGGAGTATTGATAAGGACAACAAGAAGAACATGGTTGTAACTTGGCATCTCAGTTGTGAGGTCGGTTCAATCTCTCACACACGTGTGTACACACACACACACACACACACACACACACACCATGTGCAAGTTTCAAATACGACTCATGGAACCAACAATTATAGGGTTGTTGCACTGCTCTGCTACAACCCAGTAACTGTTCTCCTAAGATCACTAGACCTAAAAACAAAATACTAATTAAAAAATCATGAGAACACTAAAGGCAGATCCCAATTCATGCTTATGTTTCTAAATTTACTTTGATCTTTTTATTTCAAAAATTATTTTTACTTTATGTGTATGAGTGTTTGGTCTGCACATATATGTATGTGTGTCACATGTGTGCACTTGGGAGGCAGAGGAAGGTAGATCTCTGAGTTTAAGGCCAGCCTGGTCTACAGCGCAAATTCCAGGACAGCCAGAGCTGTACAGAAAAACTCTGTCTCAAAAAACCAAAACCAAACAATAACAACAAAATAAAAACCAAAATCCAGCCAGGCAGTGGTGGCACACGCCTTTAATCCCAGCACTTGGGAGGCAGAGGCAGGTGGATGTCTGTGACTTTGAGGCCAGCCTGGTCTACAGAGTGAGAGCTGTCACGCAGAGAAACCCTGTCTTGAAAACCCAGAAAAACCAAACACACAAATAAAACCAAAATCCTGGTAACATGCTTTTTTTCAAATGTATGTAATTTTTAAAAATTAAGGTATGCCAGGTGGTGGTGGCACTCTCCTTTAGTCCCGGCACTTGAGAGGCAAAGGCAGGAAGGTCTCTATAAGTTAGAGGCCAGCCTGGTCTACAAAGAGTGTTCCAGGATACCCAGGGCTACACAGAGAAACCCTGTCTTGAAAAACTAAAAATAGATAGATAGGCAGATGGACAGACAGACAGATAGACAGATAGATTAAATTGAAAAGCTAGGGAGGTGGCTCCGTTAGTTAAAAGCTCGCTATGCAAATGGAAGTGGCTCTCAGCTCCCCAGGGCGCTCCAGTCAAGGAGAGATGGCTTAAAACAAGTGGATAGTTCCCAAGGTGGCCCATGGTTGACTTCTGGCTTCCATATGCACAAGCATACACGTGCATACCTGCACATACACGTGCACCACATACACGATCAAATTGAGGTATAATACATGTACAGTAAGTAGCGCTGATCTTAAATGTTCAGCTTAAAGAATTTTTAAAAATATATATATTTTCAAATCAACCAAATAGGGTACAATACCCAGAAGTTTCCTTACTTTCCTAATGTCTCTTCTCAAACAAAGCCCCCATTCCAACATTTTTTTTTTTTGAGACAGGGTTTCTCTGTATAGCCTTGGCTGTTCTGGACTCACTCTGTAGACCAGGCTGGCCTCGAACTCACAGTGATCTGCCTGCCTCTGCTTCCCGAGTGCTGGGATTAAAGGCGTGCACCACCACACCCAGCCATTCCAACATTTATAGCATCTGATTAAACAGATTGTATATGGGGTATTGAGTCAGGGTCGTGTGTAGCCCAGGCTGGCTTTGAACTTACTATGTACCTGAGGGCAATGTTGAACTCCTGATCTTCCATCTCCACCTCCCAAGAGCCAGCATTACAGGCATAGATCATCAAGTTCAGCATTAGTTTTGTTTGTTTAAGTTATAAATTATTAACTTCTGGAATTTTTTTATTTGCTCTTTCAGTTTCATCACATAGAATATACTTTGATCTTATCTCTTATTCCCTCAGTATCTTTTTTGGGGGGGGGGCATTTGAGGTTGGCCTCAAACTCACAGCGATCTGCCTGCCTCTGCCTCCCAAGTGCTGGGCATAAAGGCGAGCGCCACCACGTGCAGTTTAGCAGTTCATTTTAGTCATATAGCTTTAGTCAATTTATTTGTCATTTCTATTAATCTACTGCTGATAGATATCTAAGTTATTACCAATTTGGAGTCTATGAATAAACTTGCTATTGTTGTACATTCATTTTGGCAAACATCTGTGCTCACTTAAATACAAAGAAAAGGTGCCAGAAATGATGGTTCAAGGCTTCAATCCCAGCACAGCAGGGGCAGGGACAGGGGCAGGGGCAGCGGCAGGGGCAGGAGCAGGGGCAGGGGCAGGGGTAGGGGCAGCGGCAGGGGCAGGGGCAGGGACAGGGGCAGGGACAGGCGCAGGGACGGGTCAGGGGCAATGGGCAGGGGCAGGAGCAGGGGCAGAGGAGGCAGAGGTACAACAGGCAGAGGCAGCCCTATCTCTATGAGTTTGAGGCCAGACTGGTCTATATAGCCAGAAGTTCCAAGATAGCCAGAAATACACAGAGAAACTCTATCCTCAAAAATCACAATAATAAGGCAGGTTGTGGTGGCGCACGCCTTTAATCCCAGCACTTGGGAGGCAGAGGCAGGTGGGCCACTGTGTGTTGGAGGCCAGCCTAGTCTACAGAGTGAGTCCAGGACAGCCAAGGCTACACAAAGAAACCCTGTCTCAAAAACAAACAAAAAACAACACAAACAAACAAACAAACAAACAAAAACCCAAACAAACAAGCAAAAAAGAAATCACAATAATAACAACAACATTTAAAAAGAAATCCTGTTTTTTATTTTGGGGTTGGGGTGGGGGGTTTAAGAGGGTTTCTAAGCCAGGCATGGTAGTACATTCCTTTAACCCCAGTACAGAGGCAGAGGCAAGAGAATCAATGAAAGTTCCAGACCAACCTGGTCTACAAAGCGAGTCCAGGACAGCTGGGGATACACAGAGAAACCCTGTCTCGAATAACAAAAACAAACAAAAATTAAATTAAATTAAAATTAAAATTAAATAAATATAATAAAAATTTAAAAAGAGGACTTCTATATGCCATTTCTTTCAGCCCTGGAGGGCTGCTCATCACAGTGGAAGGAAAGAACCCAGTCCTGTAAGTGACTTCCACACACACTCAGTGAAGCACACACATACACAACAAATCCAACCAACCAATCAGCGTAATAGTAATTTATAAGAAGAAGACGAATTCCTAACAAATAGAGCAGCAAGTCCCCTCTTTTGTTCTTCAGCATCCCACCACTCCGTGCTTTGGGAGAGTTCCGCATCAAGACAGATGTCAGCCCACCTATAGATGCTAGGGAGCCTTCGCTACCAAAATCTCTTGCTCCCAGGGCATGACACAGGACCTGTGCCCATCAGGCCACATCTCATTCTGCATCTGAGTTGTGCATGTGCCCAGCACTGAGGGTGGCAGGGCGAATGGTGCACTTGGCACACACAGAAGGGCTTTTCTCACCAGGTGACTTGTGGATACGATTTTAGACATTATTTCTCCTGCTTGGCCTTGACCTCAGTTTCCCCAGCATCTTCTGAGCTCTGTTAGGCGTACAGTAGATGGTAATAAATTCTTCTCTTTGAGCCAGCCAGTTAGTTTCTGTGGAATAGAGCTATGAGCCTTCCCAGCAGTGGTGGTGCTTGTCCAAGCTGTTCGGGGGGCTTGGACACAAGAATTCATGAGCCCTGAAGCTGGCAGCCAACCTGGGCAGCATAATGAAATCTCGTAAAATAAATAAATAAAAAGTTTAAAAGTCCTTGATTTATAAACCCTCCCACAAACACCCTCCCCCCCCCATAACTAATAATTCCTGCAGTCATTGCTACCATAAAGGGCACCCTGGGTAAAGAGTAATGTGTGAAATAACCTGTCAGGAACCCTTGCAGTAAATTCCTCCAAAGCAGCTACAGGGCCGAGGAATTAAGTCTGAAAGTACATACCTGGAGGTGGGGTGCCTGAAAGCTCCTTATGTCTGGGGGCCCTTTCCCCTTTTATGTTTCATCAAACTAGTGTTCAGTGAGGAGACTTTGGGTAACAAAAAAAAGGTTCACACATTATCTACACCCATATCATGCGTGTTTATATTCCAAGCGTAGTATAAATACCAGAGACTGTTTTACAAGGATCTCCAGAGATAGTAGCAGGAAGTCTAAGGTCGAAATTTTAGACTTTAAAAGAAAATTATTTGTTTGTTTATTTATTTATTTATTTATTTTGGTTTGGTTTTTTTCGAGACAGGGTTTCTCTGTGTAGTCCTCGCTGTCTTTGACTCTCTTTTGTAGACCAGGCTGGCCTTGAACTCGCAGCAATCCACCTGCCTCTGCCTCCTGAGTGCTGTGATTAAGGGCCTGCATCCACCACCGCCCAGCGAAAATTATTTATTTTAGCTGGACATGGTAATACATGTCTTTAATCCCAAAACTGGGGAGGCAGAAGCAGGCAGATCACTGTGAATTAGAGGCCAGTCCGGTCTCAGAGGTAAGGATCCTGTCTTTTAAAAAAATAAGGAAAAATTATTATTTAAGTTAGCACACACAAAAAACATGGATTTTACTGTGGCTTTTGTTGTTGGTGGTGGTGGTTTTTTGAGACAGGGTTTCTCTGTGTAGCCTTGGCTGTCCTGGACTCCCTTTATAGACCAGGCTGGCTTCGAACTCAAGAGATCTGCCTGCCTCTGCCTCCCAAATGCTGGGATTACAGGCGTGAGCCACCACGCCCAGCCCACTGTGGCATTTTCACACATATTATTTTAGTTCGTTCCTGTTTGTTCCCCTTCCACACTGCCCTCCCCCATCTCTCCGGTTCCTCTTTTTGCCTCGCTCTCCAGCGCACCTGGATGCGGAGTTCAGAGAGCGACCCAGGTGCTGTCCCTCAGGCTTTCGCCTTTTGGTTGAGACAGGGTCTCACCGGCCTGCGCTTTGCCAAGTCGGCTGAGGCAGCTGGGCATCCGCCCGTCTGTGCCTGTGTTGCCCTTGTTGGGATTACAAGCGCACCCCACCATTGTGCCTGGCTTTTTATGTGGGGTTCTCAGAATCCAGCCTTGATCCTCGCGCTTATGAACTCAGGGTTAGGCATCCTCCACAGGCGACTTCCTTCCTCAGAAAGAAGAAGGAACTAAATCTTTATCCTGTTAACCAGAAAATGTCACCTGTGCCCCATTCCCACTTTCCCCCTCTCACAGGGACTAGTGTGTTGTGTCTTCAGCCTTTGTGGATTGCTTCAGTCTGAGTATATGAAAGCCATTGTGGGGGTAACAGGCTGAACCGATACACACAGCCTCCGGAGCCCTGATTGCGCAATGCAGTCGCGGCACCTTTTATTAACAATGAACTATTCTTTGGCTCAAGACCACTTCTTACCAGTACAACATGGCTGTTGTACCATCTGTCCTCTGATCTCACTGTTTAGTCAGGTGGACTTGCTTGAGGCCACATAGCTTTAACTTAACTCTCATTCCTGTTGCTTCTATCATCTGATATGAACCTCAAAAACCTTAAGACAATCATACAGTGAAAGCTCATTAAAGTGAAATATATGATCAGCGCAGATATATAAGATGTTCGTTTCGGAAAAAAAAAATTACCTGATCTAGCTTTAGCCAAAAATAAAAGCACAATCTTAACAGATCAAGGTTTTAGTTTCTCAGTGTTTTTAGACAGTTGGAGCTCACTCAGTAAACTAGGCTGGTCTCAAACTCAGACATCTGCCAGCCTTTGCCTCCCAAGCTCCAGAATTACAGGCTTGTGTCATGGCAGGCCAGCTTTTTATTTATTTTGGTTTGGTTTTTCCAGGCAGGGTTTCTCTGTGTAGGCCTGGCTGTCCTGGCACTCTGTAGATCAGGCTGGCCTGGAACTCAGAGAGATAATGCTGCCTATGCCTCCTGAGTGCTGGGATTAAAGGTGTGCGCCACCACCGCTGGGCCAGCTTTTGTCTTGATTTATTGCTCTTTTTTTTTTTTTTTTTTTTTTTTTTTTTTGGTGAGTCTCCTGCTGTCCTGGGTCTGGCCAAGCACACCAGGCTGGGAATCAGCCTGTCTCTGACTCTCTAGAGCTGGAATGACCCAGGCCTCTGGAAACTCACCTTGGAAGCACACTGATGGCTCTCTTAGCCTGTTTCATTGCTTTTTATTTCAGGCCTAGCAGGCCTGGAAGTTTCTAGGACATTGTACCTCTGACTGGTGCTGGGATCTCAGGCATGCATTTCCACGCCTGGTTTGCTATTAAGTTCTTGTAAAGCGGAGAGGAGAAAACACTAGGTCACCTGAGCACTGTGACTTATAGGTGTTTGTGACTTTCCAGTTTCTTTTCTTTTTAAGAAAGTGTTTATTAGACTGGTGGTGGAGGAGGTGGTGGCAGTGGTGTGTGCAGAGGCAGAGGTAGGCGAATCTCGGAGTATGAGGCCAGCCTGGTCTACAGAGTGAGTTCTAGGATAGCCAGAGCTACACAGAGAAACCCTACCTCGTTTAAAAAAAAAAAAAAAAAGCAAAACAACCCCACATTTATTTTATTTATTTTTTCAAGACAGGGTCTCACCATATAGCTCTGGCTAGGGAATTCACTATTTTTTGTTATTATTTTTTAATTGTATGTGTGAGTGTGCCTATGTGGGTACGTGCAGAGCTGGGGGAGGCAGAGGCGGCAGATCCCTTTGGAATTCCAGGTGGCTCTGAGCAAGCAGATGTGGATGCTGGGATGAGACTTCAGATCCTCTTAAGAGCTGTATGTGCTTCCAGATACTGTCTCTCGAGCCCCCCAATTTATTTTCTGATTAAGGAAAAGTATTTTCAGCTGGGCGTGGTGGCGCATTCCTTTAATCCCAGCGCTGTGAGTTCAAGGCCTGCCTGGTCTACAAATCGAGTCCAGGACAGCCAAGGTTAACACAGAGAGACCCTGTCTCAAAAAACCAAAAAAAAGGAAAAGTATTTTTAATAGCATTTCCGGTGAACACGGGGATGTTTGAAAACGAACCAATAAAGAAAACACACAAAATGGAAGGTAACTGACATTTTAATACAGCTATGCCTTGATATAACATAAAAAAAAAAAATCAGTGCTACAGCATAGGTGTTAAAAGATTAACATTTATAATTGTAGTAAAATAAAGTTTCACAAAGATACATGTTTTTACCACTTAATTTTAATGGTAACCTAAATTTTTTAAATGTACAAAATGGTAATATCTTACATTAATATTTTTAAAAAGGGGAGGGGGGCTTGCTTTGTAGTCCAGCTGGCTTTGAACTTGACATCCTCCTGTCTCAGCTCCTGAGTGTTAGTTAGCATGGTGTGTACATGCCACCGTATTTACTTATTTGAAAGTACTTGTGTTTCTCTCCTTCCTCCTCTTTGCCTTGTGTTCTTTGTGTTTGTTTGTTTGGTTTGTTGGTTGGTTTTTCAAGACAGGGTTTCTCCACATAGCCTTGGCTGTCCTGGCTTTGTAGACCAGGCTGGCCTCGGAACTCACAGAGATCTGCCTGCCTCTGCCTCCAAAGTCCTGGGACTAAAGGCGTGTGCCACCATGCCCGGCTGGCTTGTTTCCTGTTCTGAGACAAGGTCTCACTGTAGAAGGCCGACTGCAAGAGTAATGCCAGTTTCACTGACAAAGACAAGCTGGGTCATCCGCCCCTCAACGACTTCTTTTTTAAAAAAACATTCCTTATATATATTTTTTCATATTAAAAAACAGCAAAACTCTCGGGAGGCAGAGGCAGGCAGATCGCCTTAAGTTCGAGGCCAGCCTGGTCTACAAAGTGAATCCAGGACAGCCAAGGCTACACAGAGAAACCCTGTCTCAAAAAACCAAACCAAACCAACCAAACAAACAAAGAAAAAACCAACCAACCAAACAAACAAAGCAAAACATTTCTCAAGGCTAGACTTTCAGCCAAGATGACTCTTGGTAAAATAAAGTGTGCAAATGAGGGAATCTAAGCACCTGGAAAGGTGGGGTCCACGTGTGCACAGGACAGGCTGAGCTGTGGGGCATGGGGCTATGTATGCATGGTGAAACGTCTGCTTAAGGCTACATGTGCGTGGCAAAGGCAAAAAACACAAAGATAAAATTATGGAACACGAGCCTTTGGTTAGCTGCTGACGCTTGCTCACTAAGAACTGCTACTAGAGACTTGTGCTGAGTAGCTCGCCCATTTCAGCAACTCCCCCACCCCCACCCCCACCCTGCATGAACGCGGTGCTTACACAGTGGCAGGCCCTGCTGTGGATGCTTAAGGAAAATGAGCACGTCATAACTGCCCTATGAGGTAGGTACCGTTTTACAGAAGAAACAGGCACAGATGGCTAATCGACTCGCCTAAGATCACAGAGTGTGTGACCACTGATCTCGGCTTCAAGTCCTTGTTAATGAGAAAAACATGACACTGGGCACAAGTGGACCCATGGTCGCTCCCGTCTCGGTAAAGGCCCCTCGTGGGTTTGACTTTGTTTTGAAATGTTTGAGCAAGATCACACTGTTTTAACCTCGGAGGGGGTTAAGCCGAGCAGAAGCTGACCTGGAAGCATCTGCTCCTCACCCAGGAGACCAACGTGTACAGGCAGTGAATAAACAGTTTCAGCAGGGTCTAAGGATAACCTTGCGTGTCCCAATTCATTACTTTATCATATTCTTGAATTCTTTGCTTTATGTGTGAAAGTTTGTTCTTGAGGTAATCACAGCGCTCCTTTTTTTCCAGAAATGAAGGATCCTATGGAAAAAAACAACAGTCAGTATTGGGTACCTGCTTTCCTCAGTGACTAACTCACAAAGAAAACAGCATGCCACGGCAGAATTAACCCAGAGATACAGCCCGCATAGTTAGGACAACAGTCACACTTTCTACTCTCAACACAAAATACCCTATGTTTTAGGTTCACAGCAAAACCAAGGGGGAAGGTACAAAGTAGAGGTATCTTTAGTAGTCAAAATACACAAAAAGGTAAGTGAAAGTATATGAATAAACATCCCTCCCATACTTTTTCCAACTCCACCCTTCACGGGATCTCACAAGTCAGTAGACTCCATGGAGACACGTTTAATAATTCAGCTTAACAGAAATCGGAAGACTGCCACTTTATCACCAGTGTACCAGGACAAGAACACTTTGACCAAGAAAATTATTTTACTCACGTTCTTTTTTTTCCTAAACTCTTCATGAATTCTTGAAATTCTCTCGTGTTCCTAAAAATAATAATATATTTTTGTTTTGGTTAAAACATGTTTTTACAATCCTAGCACTCAGAGGCAGCGGCAGGTGGATCTCTGTGAGTTTGAGGCCAGCCTGGTCTATAAAGTGAATCCAGAGAAACCCTGTCTTGAAAAAAACAAAACAAAAAAACAAACAAACCCATCACCTCACCACCCTCCCACCCCTGCAAAAAAAAAAAAAAAAAAGCCAGACAGTGGTGGTGCACACATGCCTTTAATCCCAGCACTCGGGAGGCAGAGGCAGGTGGATGGCTGTGAGTTAGAGGCCAGCCTGGTCTACAAAGCAAGTCCAGGACAGCCAAGGCTAACACAGAGAAACTCTGTCTTCAAAACAAAATAAAATAAAACCAAAAAATCCCCCCCAAAATAAAAACAAAACATGCATTTACTCAAGTCATGTCGCAAAGCATACTGGGAATCAGAACAGAAAATTATTTTGCCAAGCGCGGTGGCACACACTGGTAATTCTGGCACTTGGTGGCAGGCGTAGCACCATTATGAATTCAAAGTCAGCCTGGGATACAGAAGGAGATCCCGCCTCAAAACCAAACCTCCCTGTAACCTATTCTAGCTCCCCTTTTGGCTTTTGTTAGAATAAGTCACCAGACAGACATTTGCACACTAACTACCTGCCAGGCGCTGGCCTCCAGGGAGTGTGACAAGCAGCCATGTGACCCTGGGAATGCCATTTGTCCTAACATTCCTTTTCCCTGAAAAGCACCTCAAATGGTTGTGTGTGTATGGGGGGGGCACTTGGTACATAAAACCACAGCACTGGCTGGTACCATCATCTCCATGCTCCTTGGAAAGCGCCTTGTTGTGAATTCTCATGTGTTGGGAGTAAGAGGCTGGAACTCCTAAGAACAGCTAGTGTAAGGTTCCTTCTAATTCTACTAGAAATCTTATAGTAAATATACGATTTGTGAAGAGACTGACTCCCTAATACAACGATGATTACGAAAATGTTTGCATTTCTCCATGAACGCCTTGTTTTTCCTTTTTCTTTTTTCCTTACACAACTTTTTGTTTTGTTTCGTTTTTGTTTTTGTTTTTTTGAGACAGGGTTTTTCTGTGTAGCCTTGGCTGTCCTGGACTCACTCTGTAGACCAGGCTGGTCTCAAATTCACAGCGATTTGCCTGCCTCTGCCTCCTGAGTGCTGGGATTAAAGGCCTGTGCCACCATGCCTGGCATCGTCACACAACTTTTTGTTGTTTTGCCTCTTTTATTGTTTGGTTTTTTTTGAGACAAGATTGCTCTGTGTAGCCCTGACTGTCCTGGAACTCACTCTTTTGCCGAGGTTGGCCTTGAGCTCAGAGAGCTCCAACTGCCTCGACCTACTGAGTGCTAGGATTAAAGGCGGGGGGGGGGGGGGGGGGGGGGGGGGGGGAGAACTACATAACCTCTTGTGAGACAAGGTCTCACAGTTTCCTTGGCTTAGAGCTCCTGAGCTCAGGGCCATCTTGTTTAGGTCCTAGGCAGCTGGGACTGCCGGCTTCTGCCACCACACACGGCTCTTCTCCCACAACCTCTACACTTGTTTACCCTTTTGGATCTTGAATTGTTTCCAAACGGTAGTAACTGACACAGTATTTCAGCATTTGCTGGATTTATTCTGTTCTTAAAACAATGTTTCTTGTTTGTTTTTTGAGATAGAGTCTCACTATGTAGCCTGGAACTCAAGAGATCCGCCTGCCTCTGCCTCCCGAGTGCTGGGATTAAAGGCGTGCGTCCAGACCTCCCGGCCTTCTATTCCCATACTTTCTGCCTCCACTGTGGCTTTCCTCTTTGCTCTAACCCTGGTGGTCACTCAGATGGGGGGGTGTCTAGGGGCTCAGCACGGCTCTGGGCCGTCTCCCCAGTACTCTCTTCCCTTTGGGACTGAGATGGGTGCGAACTACACTGTCCCACAACCACTCCTGGATTTGTTCGACTTTGAGTGTGGGCTGAGGATGACAGTGGCTGCCTACCATACACAAGACCTGAGTTTGGTCCCCAGCACTTGATTTTTTATTGTTGTTTTTGTTTTTGTTTGGGGGTTGTTGTTTTTTTTTTTTTTTTCCAGACAAGGTTTCTCTGTGTAACCTTGGCTGTCCTGGACTCGCTTTGTAGACCAGGCTGGCCTCGAACTCACAGTGATCCGCCTGTCTCTGCCTCCTGAGTGCTGTGAGTAAAGGTGTACGCCCCATACCCTACTGTCCCCAGCACTTGGGGAAAAAAAAAAGACAAAAAGAAAATAGTGATGGCAAAAGACATTAAGTTAAATAATTTGTTAAGCTTTTTCTTTTCTCTACTTTTCTCTCTTTTTTTGTAGCACTGGGCTCAATCGTAAGTAGCACTGGGCTCAATCGTAAGGTCTACTGCATACAGTGCTCTACAGATGGGGTGGAAACGCTGCTTTGCTACCCCGAAGATCTCAGACACTTTCCCAGACAGCAGATACAGAGTTGGGGGATCTTCAGACCATGCAGATTTACTCCTCCCCTCCACTTCGGCCTCCCTCCACCACCGACCTGTTGTTCCTCCCACTTCGGCCCCCCTCCGACCCCGACCTGTTGTTCCCCCCACTTCGGCCCCCCTCCACCACCGACCTGTTGTTCCTCCCACTTCGGCCCCCCTCCGACCCCGACCTGTTGTTCCCCCCACTTCGGTCCCCCTCCGACCCCGACCTGTTGTTCCCCCCACTTCGGTCCCCCTCCGACACCGACCTGTTGTTCCCCCCACTTCGGCCCCCCTCCGACCCCGACCTGTTGTTCCTCCCACTTCGGCCCCCCTCCGACCCCGACCTGTTGTTCCCCCCACTTCGGTCCCCCTCCGACCCCGACCTGTTGTTCCCCCCACTTCGGTCCCCCTCCGACCCCGACCTGTTGTTCCCCCCACTTCGGCCCCCCTCCGACCCCGACCTGTTGTTCCCCCCACTTCGGTCCCCCTCCGACACCAACCTGTTGTCCCCTCCACTTCGGCCTCCCTCCGACCCCGACCTGTTGTTCCCCCCACTTCGGCCCCCTTCCGACACCGACCTGTTGGTTTGCAGAGTGATGAGGCAGCCTGCTCATTACCGCGTCCAGCTCGTCCAGCTTCCTCAGGATGGCCTGCACTTCCGCAGACAGCTCTTTGTACTCTGAAAACTGGTCTTGGAACACAGCTTTATAGCGTTCTCGGTCATCATCCGTCTGAATCACAGGATATTTTCTGAGGGGGGGGAAAAATCATAAATCAGAGTGACAACTTTTCACTGCGGGAGGTCTGTGGTAGCACTTGCTTAGCATGCTCAAGACGCTGGGTTCACCGGGCTTGGTGGCGCACACCTTTTTAATCCCAGCACTCGGGAGGCAGAGGCTGGCGGATCATTGTGAGTTCGAGGCCAGCCTGGTCTACAAAGCGAGTCCAGGACAGCCAAGGCTACATAGAGATACCTTTTCTCGAGAAAAAAAACACCCCACCCCACCCCACCCAAAAAAGACACTGGGTTCTAGCTACGAGTGGAAAAACATGGGGACTTTCACTAAACAAGCTGAATTGGGGAGGCGGGTCAGCTTGCTGTCCCCTCACTGGCCAGGCCTTTCTTCTTTTCCAGTGCATTACCATGGATAACAAACACATCCAAGTAAACGACCTTAAGCACAGTGGTGCCTTGATGACAAACTAGAAGACGGCCCAAATGAGGTGGACTCACGCCACATAGTCAGGCATCACGATGGGCTTAGGGATATGGCCGGGAGGGATGTGTCCACTCAGGAGTTCAGGAGTCACTTTTGTTGTTGTGCTCAACTCTTTGAAATTAACTCCTTGGTCTCTCTGTCTGTCACTGGTGGCCACTTCACACTGTAGGGAAAGAAAAGAAGAATAGATGTGTCCAAGGGAGTGGGGGGGGAGACCCATTGGGGAGAGGGGGAGTCCCACGGGAAGTCTCCCCAAGAAATTAGGAGAAAATGAAGAGGGAATAGGAAAAGTGGAAAAACAACAATCATTTAGAGTTCTGTGTCTTCTACACGCAAAGGTGTTCTCAGTGGGACAGCTGAACAGGCTCACATTTGGGGAGTGGCAGCATAAACATCTTCCTCTCCTAATCAGCATATTTCAAAAGCTGATGATGAGAGGGCCGTTGGTGCTTCATGACTATCTCCAGCACCTGGGAGGCCTGAGGCAGAAGGGTTGCCGTGAGTTCAAGGTTACCCCAGGTAGGGGCTGGTGAGATGGTGCAGCCAGTTAGGGTGTGTGGTGGTTCGGGTGAGAATGGCCCCTGTAGCTCATAAATTTGAATGCTTGGTCGGCAGTAAGTGGAGCTGTCTGGGAAGGGTTAGGGGGTGTGGCCTTGTTGGAGGAGGCGTGGCCTTGTTGGAGGAGGCATGTCACTGAAGAGGGAGTAGGAAGTGTGGACTCTGAGGTTTGAAAAGACTCTCATCCCAAGCCCTGCATGGTAGCACACGCCTTTAATCCCAGCATGCTAGAGGCAGGGGCAGGCAGATCTCTATGAGTTCGAGGCCAGCCTGGTCTACAAATGAGTCCAGGACAGCCAAGACCACGCCACACAGAGAAACCCTGTCTCAAAAAAAACCCAAAAAAACCAATAACAACAAAAGAAAGAAAGAAAGAATGAATGAATGAAAGAGAAAGCAAACAATCCATGTTGAAAGATGCTTTCTGCGGCTGGAGAGATGGCTCAGAGGTTAAAAGCACTGTCTATTCCTTCAAAGGTCCTGAGTTCAATTCCCAGCAACTACATGGTAGTTCACAACCATCTATAATGAGATCTGATGCCCTCTTCTGCAGCGCAGGCATACATGCAGGCAGAACACTGTATAAATAATAAATAAATAAATCTTTAAAGAAAAAAAAGAAAGACACTTTCTGCAAGGTATATTGGCACACACTTGTCTCAGCACATGAGAGACTGTGACTAGAAGATCAGTTTGAAGCTAGCCTGGGCTACATAGCGAGATCTTGTCTCAAAACAAAAACTGCATAAAACAACAGTGCTCCAGAAAGCAGCTTTTCTGGTGTCAGTCAGTCTTTGAGAGTCGCTTGCTCTGCCCAGTCTGAGGACAAGGAATGTACTTAGCTCAGGGTGTGAGTGTTCTCAAACTGTGGCCTTGGGGCTCAGGGAGACCGATAGGCAGGGCTCCAGCCACGCCCTTCGATAAACAATATTACATGTTTGGGAAACAGAAAAGAAAATGGCTGGGGCAGGCTTCGAACAAAGCCAGCAGAAGGGACACAGGAGTGGCAGATGCAGAGGATTCTTCTAGAACAGGGAGCCAAAGGTCGTTCAGCATTCAATTGCAGTGCTTGCAGAATACCAGCCAAGGATGGCAGACAGCAGAGAAAGGGTTCAGGGAGGTAAGTAAACCCTCACCAGAAAAGTCACAAGTAAACTCGGCAAGTATTTGGTTTTTATGATGCTGGAGACTGAACCTTGAGGTTTAGAGCATGCCAGGTGAGTGTTCTGTCAATGCAGAGACTTTTTCCCCCCAAGACAGGGTCTCTCTGTGTAGCCTTGGCTGTCCTGGACTTGTTTTTGTTTGGTTTTTTGAGACAGGGTTTTTCTGTGTAGCCTTGGCTGTCCTGGAGTCACTTTGTAGACCAGGCTGGCCTCGAACTCACAGCGATCCGCCTGCCTCAGCCTCCCCAGTGCTGGGATCAAAGGCATGTGCCACCACATCCGGCTGCACAGAGACTTACTTAAATCAGTGCTTTCAATCTATGGGTCTTGACCCATTGTGTGTGGGGGGGGGGAGGGGGGAAGTGCTGAACAACCCTTTCACAGGGGCCGCCTAAAACCATCAAAAAACACAGATATTTACACTAAGATTCACAACAGTAGCAACATTACAGTTATGAGATAGCAACGAAAGTAACTTTCCAGAACACGAGGAGCCATGTTAAAGGGTTGCAGCGTTGGGAACGTTGAGAACCGCTGCTTTAAATGAACAACAAGCAGAAACCTGTTTACTCGAGTAGATATTGTTCACGTACTAAGCTGCCCTCAAGTTCTAGAAGCATACTAGAAATAAGCTTGATGAAGGAGGCGGGCAGTGCCAACCTCAACCAGAGGAAACTGGGACCCTGCCTGGAAACATGGCTGCTCTGATGCAGAAACTTCTTTCTCCTCCACTAACATCTTAAGCCTACCCACCCACCCCCCGAAAAGTAAAAGAATGCAATGAAGAATTTTGAAGCCTCGCCCTCTATTGCTATGGCAGCTTTTAGGAAGTCCTTTCTTCTCCCACTTCCCCACTTCCTGACTGGTCTTGAGGTTTGGTTTGACATTAGCTCGCTGTCAAAGCCACCAGCGATTACCTCACCAACACCACAGGCCTGGTTAGTGGAAGTTGTTAACCAGAGCAGGGAAAGAGATCTGGAAAGGAGAAGCTCCAGACCCACAAGCTAGACAGGAAGAGATCACATCACAACTAGCCAACGGGACCCAAAGCAAAACAAAACCAAAACAACAAACAAACAAAACACAGGAGGGGGCAGAATACCAAAACAGAGACAAGGATGTCTTGCTGATGCTGTTTGAAGGTGACAGTCCCCCATAGGCTCATATGTTTAAATACTTGGTTCCCAGTTGGTGGAACTGCGTGGGAAGGATTAGGGGGCGTGGCCTTGTTGCAGGAGGTGTGTCACTGGGCCTCAAATGCCCATGTCAGTCCCTGTGTGCCTCCTACTCACTCCCAGCTGTTCCTGCCACCAGACCTTTCATGTAGCATGGACTCTAACTCTCTGCAACCGCGAGCCCCAAATTAAACACTTTCTTTTATAAGCTGCCTTGGTCATGATGTTTTATCATGGCAATTGATACCTCAATCTTTGGAGTGACTCATGGGGCTAAGCATTAGAGGAAGTGGTTGGGCTTTTTTGTTGTTGGTGGTGGTGTTTTTTGTTTGTTTGTTTGTTTGTTTTGTTTTGTTTTTCAAGACAGGGTTTCTCTATGTAGCCCTGGCCATCCTAGACTCACAGTTTCACCCAAGTGAAACTTTAATCCCAAGTGTGGGATTAAAGGTGTACACCACCACTACCTGGCTTAGAGGAAGTATTTTGGTTTGAATAAGTGGATTTCTATTGCATGGTGGCTCTTTAGCATTGAACTATCTGACAGGAGATTTCTTCGTGCCAGCTCAGGGAGCCTCTACAAAATGCACTGCCTTGGAGCTCAGCAACAGCTCTTAGGCATACAGTGCCCATGCCCTGGTCAAAGACATGAATTTGGACTGGATGGCAGAGTCCATAATGAACTATTTTTCTAGGTTAAAAAGATTCAGGTAAGGCCGGGCGGTGGCGGTGCACGCCTTTAATCCCAGCACTTGGGAGGCAGAGACAGGTTGGTCACTGTGAGTTTGAGGCCAGCCTGGTCTACAAAGTGAGTCCAGGACAGCCAAGGCTACACAGAGAGACCCTGTCTCAAACAACAAACAAAGATTCAGGTAAGAACCACTCATTTTGTGTGTTTGCTTGTTTTTGAGACAAGGTTTCACTCTAGCCCAGACTGGTCTGGAACTCACTATGTAGCCGGGGCTGGCCCTAATCCTCTCGAGTTAACCTCCTGAATGTGGAATTACAGGTTTGAGCCACCAGGCACTACACAGGCACCAGTCATTTTCCTTCCTTCCTTCTTTCTTTCTTTCTTTTTCTTTCTTTTCTTTTTTTTTTTTCCAAGACAGGGTTCTACTGTGTAGTCTTGGCTATCACGGAACTCTCTTTGTAGACCAGGCTGGCCTTGAACTCACAGAAACCCGCCTGCCTCCGCCTCCCGAGTCCCATAGCACAGGAGGCAGAAGCAGGAGATGAAGGAAATGCCAGCCTGGGCCACACAGCGAGAACTTATCTCAGATAAACAAGTATATGAGGGCATATGAGGAAGACCAACAGCGTTCACTTACAAAAACATTCCTGTAACATAATGAAAAGTGGCTGTAGGGAAGACGGCCTAATTTGGTCCTTTCAGTATTGGAAAAAAAGCTGCAAGTCGGACCTGGAGAGATGGCTCAGCAGTTAAGAACATTGGCTATACTACCAGAGGACCAGACTTCAATTCCCAGCATCCACATGGCACCTCACAACTGTCTGTAACTCCAGTTTCAGGGGATCTAACACCCTCACACAAACACACATGCAGGCAAAATCACCAATGTACATAGTATACAAGCTTAGAACCATAGCTTCACACATGGATGCTTCTAGTGCCAACAAATATTCACCAGAGATAAGTGTTTAGCAAGTGTACAGATACAGCATAACTTAGAGTGTTCTCACCATTCTCCTTTTCGATGACAACGACGGGTCATTTATCTGGAAAAACAAGAACAAAGCAGTTAAAGTGATTTCAAGGGCGGGTGGCCCAGCCAACTACAGCAGTTACTGCCCTGGCAGGGACTCACAACTGCCTGTTAACTCCAGCACCAGGGGATCCCACGCCCTCTTCTGGCCTCTTTGGGCACTGCACACACAAGTACACATTGTATACACAGACAACACACACATAAGTAAAAACAGAAACTATTTTGCAAATGTTTGCAATCTCCTCCAATCTCAGTTTCTAGAAGGCAATCCTCTACTTGATACTAGTTCCCCAAGTTCGTTTGCTCATATATCTTCATCTACTTCTTCTCCTCCTCCTCCTCTTCTTTTTCCGAAACAGGGTTTCTCTATGTAGTTTCGACTATCCTGGACCCGCTTTGTAGATCAGGCTGGCCTCGAACTCACAGCAATCCACTTGCCTCTGCCTCCCAAGTGCTGGGTTTAAAGGCGTGCACCACCACCACCCAGCTCGTTTGCTCATTTCTCTGGACAGGTGGGAAACCCCAGTGGGGAACCAGAGGATGACAGGTAATTGTGGTTCCTATTTACCAGGGGCGTACAGAGTACTCGGAGATATGGGGAAAGTAGGTATTGTTAGGTAAATTTCTTGGATACTACCTAGATTTTATTGATTTCTGGTTATTTTATCTTGGATGATTAGATTAATTTTGTTTTCATTTGTTTTATGAGCTATGATCTTGCTATGTAGCCCAGACTAGCCTAGAACTCACTGCATGGGATCAGGCTGGCCTTAATCTTGCTTCTGCCTCAAGTGCTGGGATTACAGGTATGACCCATCATGGCCAGCACCTGCATAATTAAAAGTTGATATACTTTTTTTTTTTTTTAATTATGGTGGCTGGAGAGACAGCCGTGGGTGCTGGGAACCGAACTCTTATATTTATGGTTGTGAGCCTAGCCTTTTTTGAGCCATCTCTCCAGCCCAAAAGTTGATATACTTACTTTATAAAATTAATAGAAAAAACCCAGAGGCTATTATATCACCTTCAATAATTTAAAATTTAATTCAAATTTAATCAAATATTGTAAAAAAAAAAACTTATAGAAAGTTTTTAAGATGAACATGCTGGGTTACACCTGTACTAGTTATAAGCCATCCTGGAGTACACAATCGATCTGAATCGAACCTGGGCTCTATATAGTAAGACTTCCTCTCAAAAAAAAAAGTAAGTTGTGGGGGTTTTGTTTGTTTTCAGGACAGGTTTTATCTGTGTAGCCCTGGCTATGCTGGAACTCGTTCTAAAGACCAGGCTGGCCTCAAACTCAGAGATCCACCTGCCTCTGCCTCCCCAAGTGCTGGGATTACAGGTGTGAGCCACCACACCCGGCTATGAGAAGTTTCTTGATTAACACATTAAGTGTTATAAAAACCACCTGCAGGGCCAGGATTGGTGGTGTACAACTTTCACCGCAGCAGAGGCGGATGCAGGCAGCTCTATGTGAGGTCCTGGTCTACATAGTGGGGTCCAGGCCAACTGGGGCTACCCAGTGAGCCACGTCTCAAACAAATATGTGTCGCATTCATAGTGGAAAAAAAAAAGCTGAAGATGTGCTCGTAAAGGGACAGGATTTAATCTTTATTATACATGTGCAATTTTATAGAATCCAGAAGGACTTGGAGAATGTAGGAATGGAAAATTTTACGATATAAGTTGGTTTAATTAAGAACCAATTTTAGGCAAATAGTGATATTTTCAGTGGAATAGGGGGAGACAGTGAAATATCAGCTTAGTTCAGAGCACCCTAAAGCAGTACAACCTACCTAATGTTTGCTATTGGCAAACTCAAATAAGTTTAATGGATTTTTACATAACTCACTAGGTATTGCCATCATTTTTCCTCTATATCATTCCCACTGTGTTTTTAATTAGTAAAGAAAGAAAAAGCCAGGTGTGGTGGCGAATGCCTTTAATCCCAGCACTCAGGAGGCACAGGCAAGCGGAGCACTATGAGTTCGAGGCCAGCCTGGTCTACAACAAAACCAGGACTACACAGAAAACCCCTGTCTCCCTCCCCTCCCGCCCCAAAAAAAGAAAGAAAGAAAAGCAAATTCAGTACTTTTTTTTCCAAGACAGGATTTCTCTGAGTAGCCTTGGCTGTCCTGAATTCGTTTTGTAGATGAGGCTGGCCTCGAACTCACATCGATCATGCAGCCTCTGCCTCTCAAGTGCTGGGATCAAAGGCATGCGCTACCACACCCAGCTTAGTACTTTTATTATTTTGGAATTTACATTCTCCAAAACAATGCGGAACCATCAAAGCCAGTATATAAACTATATATTTACCATAATTTATTTATTTAATGTTTATTTTTGATGCAAACATGCTCACCATATTCTTTTCTGGTTTTGCTTTTGGAGACAGGGGCTTCAAAAGGATCTCAGGCTGGGCTCAAACTGCGTGGCCCGGGCTGGACTTGAACTCACAGTCTTACAGCAGAGGTTACAGGTGTAAGCCAGTATTCCCATTAGACACTCGCAAGTGTGTGTGTGTGTGTGTATGTGTGTATGTGCATGTGTGTATGTATGTGTGTATGTGTGTGTTTGTGTGTGTCCATCTGTTGGTGCTGGATCATAAGCCTATACATTACACAGGAAGAGTTAAGAGGGCAACTTAAGAGTGTTAGTCTTCAGGTGCCTTCTGCCTTCTGTTTGAGACGGGGTCTCCGTTGGCCTGAAAGTTTGCCATGGAGGGCCAGGCTACAATAGCTCTGGAGCTTCAAGGCATCCTCCTGTCTCCACCTCCCATCTCCCGGCACTGGAGAACAGGTGCACGGCAACATTTTTCACTTCTTACAGGGACCTAATGACTTCTCACCCGGGTCCTCACACTTGACTGAGCTCCTTGGCCTTACTCTTACTTCCCGGGGGGCTACGGTAAAGTGTGGTGCTTAAATGTTTACTTCCCTCCTGTAAATGAAACCCTGCGTGGGTTTCTATTACACTTTATCTTAGGAAAGAATCAAAGCTGTTCCCGAACTTGCTTTGATGATGAAGAGGCCATTTACTGAGTGTGTTATTCTTTTCTACCCAAACCCAGTAGCCTCGTCCTCCTCTTCCCCTCAGCCAGCCAACACCACACAGCTAACAAGCCAGTGCGATGCGGTGTCTCTCTGCAGTAACAAGGCGGACCGCAGGATGGGCTACCCCAGGCAAAGTCGCTGTGAAAGGGCTTTTGAAATTCAGCTCACTTAAAATACATTACACAGATGCGGATACAGAATAACTGTGGCAAAGCTTGGAGGAGGGATGTGTGTTGTTTTTTAACCGGGAATAGAAAAGCAAAGGGAAGCAAAACAGAGGCGCCCGAGAAGCCACGTACCTCCTGCTGCCCCAGGTACTCCCGGTGTCTCCGAGCTGCCTCATGGCGCCACAGCTTTAGGCAGACCAGGGCGCTGACGAGATAAACTATCATGGTGACAAACAGAAAGATCATGGCAGCAATCTGACCTCCTTCTACGCGGCAGAACAGCGCGTTCATTGGCGTGTTAAATAATGGATAGGAGCACAGTCCGCCCCGGTTGGTGTCGTTCACGTAGACGATGGCTGCAGCCATGTACAGGATGAACAAGGCGACGTTAATCCCAAACTCCGTCAGGGGCCACCAGTTAGAGTCCAAAAGAATGGTGCGGTAATACATGGACATGCCAAGCACTAGGATAATAACAGTGGCGACCCAAGCCAATCCAGCCACCACGAGCACAAAAGGGGTCTTGGGGCCACTGTAGTAGTAGCCCCCATATGTATTGCCGAGGCTGCCCAGACCTCCCATGCCGTAGGGCTGCGTATAGCCGAACAGGTTGTACCATTCGTTGTCCTTGTGGATGTAAGCCGTGACACAGGCGAAGACGCCGGCCCCCAGAAGCAGTTCCACCACACCCAGGATTCTCAGCAGGCCTGCCCACGACTTCATGTAGGCGTACCGCAGGTTGTATTCCTCCACTTTCTCACTGTACGTCCGCGCCGTCTGCGTGTGCCGGTCTAGGGATGCATAGGGGTCGTGGTTTGGAAACATGGCGTCTGCCTCTTGCCGGGAATTAAAGGTGCCTTCTGACCCTGCACCGGAAGGGTCTTTGTAAGAGTTAGGTAGGCGGGGGTTCGCTGGAGAGGCCGGAGGCGAACACTCCACACCATCGGAGATGAATCTGATATCAGACACCGGCTTGTCCCATCCCGGGTCCTTTGTCTTCCCGCGGAAGAAGTTCTTCCAGGAGTCCGGGATAAAGCGTCTCACCGGCTTGAGGTCCGGTGCTATGGCTGGTTCCTCGGTGTCACTTGAGTCGAAGCCTGGGCCGAATGGTGGCTGTAACGGGAGAGGCGGAGGCGGCAGAGGATCTGCGCTCACAGCCAGCTCACTGCTGTGTAGAGACTGGAGGGTTTGTAGGGTACCATCTGGAAAAGGTGTGTCCCTTGGGACCTCACTATAGCCCCTGTCCCGAATCCTGGACCTTCCATCACCTGACGACATTTGTGATTTCACACCTATGGCCAAGATTAAAGTTATCACTTAGGCTTAGATACTATATCCTTCATAAAATAAAACCTGGTTATTTTATTCACTTAGTTACAAAACAGTACTCAGGTGACAAACATGGTTATAGCCAAGTATTACTGTATTTAAAAAAATGATAAACACATTTTAAATACATGTTACAATTAGATTATCCAGAAATATACTTAAGTATTCTATGACATTTTAAGTGTAATAAAAATTTTAAATATTAGTTTTGAATTTTATATAACAAAGCATTTACATATAATTCATGTCATACCCTATAGACAAATATAAAAACAAAACAAAACTTGGGCAAGCAAACATGCTCCCAAAGCATAATGTTTTTGTTTGCTTGTTTTTCTAGACAAGGTTTCTCTGTGTAGCCTTGACTGTCCTGGACTTGCTCTGTACACCAAGCTGGCCTCAAATTCACAAAGATCTGCCTGCCTCTGCTTCACAAGCGCTAGGATTAAAGATGTGTGCCACCCCCGCCAGGCTCCCAAATATAATCTTGTCTTTGGATAGCTAAATCAGCAAATACTCTTTATTATTATTATTATTTTTTTAAATTAACACACTTGCTTTGGAATGCCCAAGGAGCCATTAAAGAGGTCTTAAAACACAGCAAGCACTTGGCAAGAGGCCTTTCCCATCAAAAAAGCTAGCTGAGGGTTTACAACGATGGCTCAGAGGTGAAGAGCACTGGCTGCTCTCTTGGAGGACCCAGGTTCAATTCTCAGAACCCACATGGGGGCTCACAGTTGGCTGTAACCCAAGTCCAGGG
Organism: Acomys minous; assembly: GCF_964271855.1. Taxonomy (NCBI): domain Eukaryota; kingdom Metazoa; phylum Chordata; class Mammalia; order Rodentia; family Muridae; genus Acomys; species Acomys minous. The sequence continues at coordinate 96,152,772 of NC_140492.1, read as the reverse complement.
TATCTGACGCCCTCTTCTGGCCTCTAGGGGGCTCCGTCCATGCAAGCAAAACACCCATACACACAAAATAATGAAGAATAAACAAAAAGATTAGCTTGCTTCTTTCCTCCTAATATCTTAACAGCTGGCACTAGATTTTAGAAATTGAGTCCTCAGAGGTAAACCCACCGCAGGCTGTGCTCCCCAGAGGTGTAAAACAGCAGTGGCTCTAACTGAGTACCACTGTTTCCAGAGCAATTATCTAAAGGCAATTTGCTGTTGCCATGGACAACCAAAGCATCTTAGGATGAGAATAATTAAAATATACCTGAAAACTTTATTTCAAAAGCACTTTGACTAAGTCTATTTGCCTTCCTTGAAGAAAACAATACCTAAATATGTATACAATAAAAACAAAACAAAGCTGGGCAGTGGTGGTGCATGCCTTTAATCCCACCGTTCGGGAAACAGAGGCAGAAGGATCTCTGTGACATACACTGCTAGGTTTGAGGCACACTGAATTTCTCCCTTCATCTGTTTATACCTTTTTATTGGCTATTCAAAGATATATGGTACTATCCTTGACATTATGACTAATTAAAATAGGTTCTCTTGAGCTGGAGAGATGGCTCAGAGGTTAAGAGCACTGACTGTTCTTCCAGAGGTCCTGAGTTCAATTCCCAGCAACCACATGGTGGCTCATGACCATCTATAATGTGATCTGATATCCTCTTCTGGCCTGCAGGCATACATGCAGGCAGAGCACTGAATATTTAATTAAAAAAATAAAAATTTTGAAAAAGAAAAAGAAAGAAAAAAAATTAAAGCATGGGTTCTCTTATCTTTAAGGTATTGGGCAATTTGGAAAGCCTAAGGCAAACTTTTACTTGTAAAATGGAGACCCATTAGTCAACAAAGATTGACTAAGAACCTCCCATGAGTCAGGCACACTAAGGTTGTATTTAAGTTCCCTGATTTTATGGGCTTTAAATTCTGCGGTGGTAGATGGTGAACAAAGGAAATGCATAATGTACTAATTTGGGGCCAAAGTCTTAAAGGGGGAGTGAGGAGCGCCCCGCAGGGAGTGTGTTATAATTTTAGCACGGGCAGGGAAGTCTCGGTAGAGAAAGTGACAAATACAGAACAGTGGAGGAGAAAAGCAGGCAGATGCCTGGAAGGACTGCTCGAGGCAAAGGGAACAGCTCAGGTGGCTAACATGCTAAGGAGGTACCCAGTGAGTGAGCTCACTACTGCAGCGGCAGAACAGGACGCAGAGCAGATGCAAAGCTGGGCCCTGACACATAAATCATCAGCCAAAAACATGTGTCCCAGGTTTGCCCACAGGCCACTCTAGCGGGAGCGTTTTTTCAGCTGAGGTGGCCTCTTCCAAAAAGGACTCTAACGCTTGTCAAGTTCACATAAAACCAGCCAGCACAACAGCAATTATTTTTGCACTTTTGTCTTTATCTCTTTGTTGTCCAAAAAAAAAAAAAAAAAAAAAAGGCATTTACGTTCAACACATGCCTAAGAATGTACAAGTAAAAGCACATCAAATAAACTAAACAAGGTTTGAGGTGTCTAGGTATATATGGTTTACAGGGCATACCGCTGGTTAATTTAACTCTTCAAAGTATGACTCACTGTAACGGATTAAGCTTGTCTTCACCTGTGGAAAACAGCTCGTTTGAGTTACACCAATTTTGTCATTTAAATAAAAAACAAAAACGTGTAGACTAGTAGAAGGGCAAACTGTCACAGCGCCGTTTTACCACATCTTGAAAATCTTAGGAATACGTATTCCCAGGCGTCTAACAGGTTGCCCCTGAGGCCCCCAGACTCCATCTAGCTCGCTGAGACGGCAGGTCTTTTGTTCGGTTGAAGCCAGGGACTTGGGAATGCTAAAGCTGTGGCCAGAAAAATGGTTCCCTGGGCGTCGCGAGAATCAAGCCTTGTTAGTTTACACTAGCAAATCGCCCCTTTAGTTGTCTCTATAAAGTTCCGCTGCCTCCAGAAAGTAGACAGCCTCGGGTACTTGGGGTGGGGGAGCAGCGGCGCTGCAGCCTCGGGCTGCCCGCACTCAGCGTTCCCGCCTGGCTCTCCCATCCAGTCCCGGCTCTACGGCTCTACCCACCCGGTGCGCGTCCCGCCTTCGCCTTCTTCTCTGGAAAATCCACTCTGGCTTCCGCCCCAAGGTGGCCGTCGCCCGGTCAGGACAGCAGGGAAAGCGGCGAGGGCGGCGCCACCAGGCGCCCGGAAGGACAGCAGCGGTCCAGCCGGCCGCACCTGTCGCTGCAGCGAAACCCGCCCCCCCCCCCCCCCCCCCCCGTCCCGAGGCCGGCGCGCACACGTGCTCCGGCTTCAGCCTCCGGGCGGGTCAGAGGCCGCTCCCGGGATGAGTGCCCGGGGCGACAGGCCCTCCCGCGGGCTCCGCGCCCCGACGCCGCACCGCGGCCCCACTCACCTGCGCGGCCGCCGGAAGAACGCGGGCTGCCGCACGCACCGAAACTGGGACCCGGCTCCTGGGGCGTGGCCGAGCCACAGCGCCCCGCCCGGCTGTCCCGGTGACTCCAGCGACCTCGCGCACCGCAGGTGCCCGCCCGCCGGCATAGCTCCTGCCAGGAAGCCAGCTGGGTGAGTACTACCAGCCCCTTCCAGTTTAGAACATCTGCTCCACCTGCGCCTGGACCCAAGGCAGACAGTGCACGCGTGGTAGGCAATGTTAAAGGACAAGAAAAACAAGACGAAATCCAACATTTTAATTTTGATATAAATTATGTAAATACTTTCCAGAAGTATCTAAAATATTCCACTGTACAACATACCAAAACGGTATCTGGGAAGCTAGATGCAAACTGTAAATAAGGCACAAAGTTTATTTATACTCATAATTGCATCCTAAATTGTTTTATAAATCACATTTACAACACCACATAAAAGTCTGTATATTCTGGATGACTCCTTCACATTATGATATTTAGCACAACATTCAAACATACTTCACACCGTGACCTCTCCTCTCTAAACCATACAGAGTGAATAAATACTAAACACTGAGTACTTGAGGCTTGCAATGACAGAGGGCAGCTGCTTGTCCTTCACCAGAGATGTGTGTGTTACTGCTGTTCAGGCACCAGCAGTCTCCAGCAGCAGTGGCTGGCAGGCTGTTCCTATGCCTCGTCGCTGTCACAGTCCTCTATTACTATGTCGTCGTCGTCTTCTTCTTCTTCCATGTCCACTTTGGAGGCAAAGGGCTGAGGCTGGCTGGCAGGCAGCTCACTCCCACTGTTCTGACTCAAAGGGAGAGACCAGGTTTCTGGTTCAGCAGTCTGAGAGGGTTCACTCTGAGCTTTCTGAGCAGGCTCTCCTCCGTCGCGCTGGAACTCATCCCCGGTGTCAGGGTCTACCAGCCCCAGCTCTCTGTCAGTCAGGGCTTCCATTTTCAACCTGCCAGATTCACAGTGCAGACAGACATCAATAATAACCAAATGAAATTCCTTTAAATTATAACCTAAGTGGTCTTTTCACTTACACACACACACACACACACACACACACACACACACACACACACACACCAAGGTGAATGACCAATTGTAAATAAATCCTTACTGCTCAAAGAGTGTGTTAATGTTTCCAGCAGAATCCCTATAGACTAACATTATGTATACATTTAAAAATGAACACAAACACAGAAATCTTAGGAAACATGAACGGGACTACATAGATCGTTCAACCTAATTTGTAATTTTAAAAACAGAAACGATGGCTCGGTGGTTAAGAGCACTGGCTGTTCTTCCAGTGGTCCTGAGTTCAATTCCCAGCAACCACATGGTGGCTCACAACTATCTATAATGAGATTGGTGCCCTCTTCTGGTGTACATGCAGGTAAAGCACTGTGTATATATGATAAATAAATACTCTTTTTTATAAAGTAGAAACTAAAGCTAGCATGGTGCTCACACCTTTAATTCCAGCACACAGGAGGCAAAGGCACGTATCGGACCTCTGAGTTTCAGGCCAGCCAAAACTACATAAAGACACCCTGTCTCAAAAAAAGAAACTAAACTAAAACAATGAGCCCTGGCCAGGTGTGATGGTACAGTGTGGAGTGTTAGCGCTCAGGAGGCTACATACAAGAAGAAGCTTAAGTCTAGCCTCAGCTATAGTAAGACCCTGCTTCAAAACAACAAAGCTATTGTTACCTTATTTTTCTTTTATTTTTACTTCATATTGTTACCTTCTAAAGTAGAAAAGCTGCTTTATTTTAAATTTAGTTTATGTCTATAGGAAGTCAGATACCCTAGTTGGAGTTGCACACAGCTATGAACTACCAAGTGCCGGTACTGGGAACCAAACTCAGGTCCTCTGGTCTGTACTTTTAACCGGTAAACCATCTCTTCTGCCCTAGTTCCAATTAACTAATTTTTAAGACAGGATCTATCTTCATAGCTGTGTCTGTCCTAGAACTCACTATGTAGACCAGGCTGGCCTTGAGCTCACAGAGATCTGCCTATCTACAGCTTCTGAGTGCTGGAATTAAAGGTGCACATTCATTTTATAGACTACATAGTAAGAGTTCTTTAGGTGTTAAGATGATCAGCTTACCTTCCAAAGTTTCGCTTCAAAGGAAGTCTTCCAATATCTTGGATAAAAGAAATCTGAGCTGAAAAGATATTTTTAATAATGTTTTAAATGCCATAATTTTATTTACTTATTTATTTATTTATTTATTTATTTATTTATGCTTTTCAAGACAGGGTTTCTCTGTGTAACAGCCCTAGCTGTCCTGGATTCACTTTGTAGACCAGGCTAGCCTTGAACTCACAGAGATCCACCTGCTTCTGCCTCCCAAGTGCTGGGATTACAGATGTGTACTACCATGCCCAGCATAAATGCCATCATTTAAAAATATTAAAAAAAATTTTTTTGTTGCTGTTGTTTTTCAAGACAGGGTTTTTCTATGTAGACTTGACTATCCTGGACTCGCTTTGTAGACCAGGCTGGCCTCGAACTCACAGAGATCCACCTGACTCTGCCTCCCAAGTGCTGGGATTAAAAGCATGTGCCATCACCACATGGCTTAAAATGTATTTTAATTGACAAATTTAAACTGTATATATGTATGGTGTATGTGACATTTTCATGTGTGTATGCCTTGTAGAATAACTAAACCAAGCTATTATATATTATAATACCTACATTTTGAGGCCAGCCTGGTCTACAAAGGGAGTCCAGGACAGTCAAGGCTACATACAGAGAAAAACCTTGTCTCAAAACAAAACAAACAAACAACAACAAAAACCTCAATTTTTTTGTTGAGAACACTTAAGATACACTGTTGGGCCAGCAAGGTGACTCAGTGGGTCAAGGTGCCTGATGACCTGGAGCCCACAAGGTAGGAGACAAGTGACTCTAGGAAGTGTCCTTTGATGTTCGTGTGTATGTTGTGGAAAACAGACATATACACTAAATAAATGTTTAAAAAATACTCAGTATTTTTCAAAGATACGGTGTTGCTACCATGATGTCCAATACTTTTTACACTTACCTCTCTGTCTAGTGTTTTAAGTCCTTTGACTAACACCTCCATTTTTTTGTTTTACATGAGTGCTCTATCTGCATGTACACCTGCAGGCCAGAAGAGGGCATCAAATCCCAGTATAGATGGTTGTGAGCCACCATGTAGTGGCCATCTCTCCAGCCGCATACAATTTCTTTACTTGGTCTCTGGTAACCAAAATTTTACTGTCTCTGAATTTAACTTTCCTTTTCCACATACAAGAGAGATTATGCTGTGTATTTCTCTCTGTATCTGGGCTTATTTCTTTCTTTCTTTCTTTCTTTTTTTTTTTTTTTTTTGGTTTTTCGAGACAGGGTCTCTCTGTGTTAGCCTTGGCCGTCCTGGACTCACTTTGTAGCCCAGGCTGGCCTCAAACTCACAGCAATCCACCCACCTCTGCCTCCCGAGTGCTGGGATTAAAGGCGTGTGCCACCACGCCCGGCTTGGGCTTATTTCATTTAATTCAATGTCTTTAAGGTTCACACATACTTTGCGAGACAAAAGAAAAAAAATTCCAAATAAAACATACAAATGGCCAATAAGTACCATCATTATCCTTAATGCTGACCATCATTAATCCTTAGGGAAAAGCAAACAAATGAGATATCACTATAAAGCTAAAAGGATTGAGGCAAGTCTTCAAAAAGTTAAGAATCATATATGACCCAGAAATCCCACTTGAGAGTGCAAAGAATCAAAATAGCCAAAAAGAAAAAAGAAAGGAAGGAAGGAAAGGCTGGATAGTGGTGGCACACACTTTTGATCCCAGCACCTGGGAGGCAGAGGCATGTGATCTCTCTGAGTTCAAGGCCAGCCTGGCCCACAGAGGGAATTCCAAGGATACTCAAGGCTACACAGAGAAACCCTATCTAGGAAATCCAAAGGTGGGGGCGATAAAAATGGTGTCTCAAAGGAGAAGCGTGTGGGCTGGTGAGATGGCTATAAAAGTGCCCGCCTCCCAAGCCTGGTGACCTGAGCTTGACCCCTAGGACCCACGGGAGGGTGGGGGACCAACTCCAGAAAGTTGCCCCTCACACCTCATACACACTAAATGAAATATTTAAAAATGCAATTGTATCTGGGTGTGGTGGTGTGTGCTTTTAATTCCTACAACCCAGGAGGCAGAGGCAAGTAGAGTTCTAGGCCAGCCAGGGCAGACAGACAGACCTTGTCTCAGAAAAAAGTAACTGGAAAACTTTAAGAAGGCACGTTTGAACACTCATGTTTGTAACAGCATCTACGGATGATATGAGTGTTCCTGTGTCATTAGTATGCACATACACATATACATAAAAACAAGACGGATATACACATGTTGAATGAGCATATGCAGTAGAGCTGGGGAGATGTGTCAGCTAATGACGTGCTTGCCTTGCAAGAACGAGGACCTGAGTTCAATCCCAAGAATTTATATTTTTTAAAAAAATACACATGTCATGTCATGTCATGTGCTTTAGTCTCAGCCCAAGCGAGGTGGAGACAGGCCCGAGAGCCCTGCTGGCTATCTGCCCTCCTCTGCACATTCCAGGCCAGTGAGGGACTCTGTCTAAGAAGATGGTGGACAGTGGCTGAGGAACAAGACCTGAGGTTGTCCTCTGACTTCTACACGCACATGTACACATGGGACACACCACAAGTACATGTGTATGTACTGATTACATATATTGATTACATAAGCAAGTATGTTTAGAAAAATGGTAGATAATTTCATTCTTCAAAGGGGGAGGTGTGGGCTGGAGAGATGGCTCAGAGGTTAAGAGCACTGACTGCTCTTCCAGAGGTCCTGAGTTCAATTCCCAGCTGCCACATGGTAGCTTCTGGTGGGCAGGTGTATATGTAGGCAGAGCACTGTGTACATAATAAATAAATCTTTGAAAGAAAAGGGAGGGAGGTATATCTGGGATTTATTTCAGTGGTATAACACTTGCCTAGCTTATACATAGGTGGCCTTAAATTTGTTTTTTCAGGACAGAATTTCTCCGTGTAGCCCTAGCTGTCCTGGAACTTGCTTTACAGACCAGGACAGCTTTGAACTCACAGAGATCTACCTGCCTCTGCCTCCCAAGTGCAGGGATTAAAGGTGTGTACCACCACACCTGGCTGGCTGGCCCTAAATTTGATTCTAAACACTTCTCTCTCTCTCTCTCTCTCTCTCTCTCTCTCTCTCTCTCTCTCTCTCTCTCTCTCTCTTTCATTCTAAGACAGGTTTTTTTCTGTGTGTAGCTTTGGCTGTCCTGGACTCACTTTGCAAACCAAGCTGGCCTCAAACTCATAGAAATCTGCCTGCCTCTGCATCCCGAGTGCCACCACGCCCGGGTTCTAAACATTTTCAAAGAAAACCAACAAGCCTGCCCTCCAGTTCCCACAAAACAATAACCACAACAAAATCAGGTACAGGTATGGAAAGGAAAAAGGCTCGAATAAACTCTGTAGGGCTAGGCAGAAACTGAATGGTCTAGCTATACACACAATTATTCTAGGTTTGTTCTAGTGACAGAGTTTAGAAATGATGCTAAGTTGCCAGAGAGATGGCTCAGCTGTTAAGATGCTTACGGCAAAGGACCCAAATTGGGTTCCCAGCAATCACACAGGTAACTGTTACTCCAGCGCCAAGGACCCAACACCTCTTTCGCCTGCTGCTTGCATCTGTACCCATGTGCACATACTCACATACACATAATAAAAACAATAAAATAATAAACAGCTTGAAGCAATTATCAACTCGTCAAATTTGAACAATTTGAGATCAAATGAGGAGGTACAAGCAAGATTCCAGAGTCTATCGCATACAACAAAAATTAAACAATGAAGGAGAATCAAAGCTGTTCCTTATGCCCAGAAGGAAAGAAAACCAGCTGCCAACTACTGCAGATTAAACACCGCCCCGTGGATGCTGCACCCAACAGGCAGCAAGCACTCTGTGGGCAAGGACCCTGTTACCTTTATTTCGCATTGGAATGGTCAGCAGAGCAAGATATGGCAAGAGCTGAGTCTGAAGACACAAAGCTGGCAGGCAGAAGTCAACAAAGAGGGCTCTTGCTGCGAGGCAGTTTTCCCGATACTGTATGTAGAAAAAGGACAAAAGGATAATAAAATTCAAAAGGTGGTTATATGCATGGCATGATGGTACATTTTAATTCTAGCACTCAGGAGGAAGAGGCAGGTAGATCTTTCTAAGTTTGAGGCAAGCCTAGTCTGCAAACCAAGTCAGGCCAACCAGGACTACATAGTGAAACCTGGTTTCAAACAAATGCCAATAATAACTAAATATAAGTCCATTAATACTTTGGATTTGATTAATTTTGGCATGTGATATTTTTATTTATTAGTAAGTTTTCAAATAATAGTGTTTATTAAATAAAAATTAAAACCAAATCCCCAAATCAAAGACAAAAATGGTTATAAATTCATAGATAAAGTGCATTATACCACAAAGTCTGTGAGTTTATGCATCATAAGGATACTTTTTAAAATACAACCAGGCTAACCTCCAACTTACAATCCCCTTGATTCCACCTTGTGAGTGTATACATTGACCTTAAAGAGTTCATCTAGGGATGGTGACATGTAAAGGTGCCAAGACTGTTGCCTGAATTTAATCCCTGGGGCCCACATGGTGGAAGGAGACTCTCTCAAGTTGTCTTTTGACCTCTTTTTCTTTTTTTAGAAAAATTATTTATTTTATGTGCATTAGTGTTTTCTCTGCATATGTGTCTATGTGGGGGTGTCATGGATCCTCTGGAACCAGTTAGACAGCTGTGAGCTGCCATGTGGGTGTTGGGAATTGAACTGAGGTCCTCTGGGAGAGCAGCCAGTTCTCTTTAACTTCTAAGCCATCCCTCCAGCCCATCTTTTGGCCTCTTTATGTTCCTCTCCCAAATACGCACACATAAACAGGCACACAAATAAATTAACTTCTTTTAAATAAAAATTTTAAGGGTTGTAGAGATGGCTCACTGGTTATAAGCACTGGTTGCTCTTCCAGAGGACCCAGGTTCGATTCCCAGCAACCACAAGTGTCTGTAACTCCAGTGTCAGGGGATCAGACACTTTCACACAGAAACACAGATTAACAAGACATACAGACAAAACACCAACATTTTTAAAAAGTTGTTTAAATAGTAATTTCTAGCACTACGTAATACCATGTTACACCTCATGCATCTACATTTCCCAGGCATTTTCATGGTATAGAGTCCTTGCTCAATGTGAACATCTATGCAATTACACAATGGTAAACACTTGAAGTTCTCAGGCTATGTCTCTGCCCCAAGTAATGTGTGACTGTGCATTAATATTAACCAGTGCAGCTGCATGGTAGTACAACAAACCTCAAGCTCACTGCTCCTTACTGAAATTTGTATTCTAAGGCTTAATTTTTAAATTTATATCATTTTAGTTTTTTGACATATCTCAGGCTGGCCCTATACTTACAACTATCGTGCCTCACCTTCTCTGGTGCTCAGATAACAAATGTAAGCTACCACACTGACTGGTGTTATTTCTGTGGGGTTTTTGGTTTCTTTTGTTTTTTAAAGATTTATTTATTTATTATTATGTATAGAGTGGCCTGCCTGCATGTACACCTGTACGCCAGAAGACGGCATCAGATCACATAGATGGTTGTGAGCCACCATGTGGTTGCTGGGAGTTGAACCTCTGCAAGAACAGTCAGTGCTCTTAACCTCTGGGTCATTGTTTTTTGTTTTTGTTTTTTTCGAGACAGGGTTTCTCTGTGTAGCCTTGGCTGTCTTGGACTCACTTTGTAGACCAGGCTGGTCTCAAACTCACAAAAGCCCTACTGCCTCTGCCGTTAGAAATCTGGGATTGAAGGCGGGATCTACCACACCTAGCTGATATTTCTAATTCCAGAAAAATTATGGGGTTTAGGAGCTAGCTTACTAAGAAGGAACCATATTTTCCTTCTAGTTGTTAAAAGAAATGACTTAGTAAGGTAGCATAGGGTAGAAAGATAAGGAGTTGTTTAGGGAAAGCCAGGACAAGACTCTTAAATAAACACCAAACCAAAATCCAGCTTTGAGACATAATACATGTGTTGACGTTCATAGTGTACAGAGTCTCACTATGTAGTTAGCACAGGCAGACGTGAACTCTGATCCTCTTACCTCAGCCAGCAGTGCTGACATTATAGCTCAAAATGTACAATTTTTTTCTCTTTACCTTTTTATGTATTAGAAACCACTGAGGTTTGTGTAAGGGTCGAAAGCTTGATCCTCCTCCGTGGCCATGAGCGAATCCCCGGGATTTATTGGAATGCATCACACCTCTTGTAGCAATAGATGTACTATATTCCCTGAGTAAAGAGCGTGTCTAGCAAGTGAGACAGGAGATGAAACAACACTTGTAAAATTCTATTGTTGGTAGTACTGACACAAATATAAGATTGCTTATATTTAGTTACTTTGCATAAGTATTATCCAACATCATCAAAACCTTACAAATATTGCTACAAAGTTATTTAAAACAATTCAGTTGAGACAGGGATCAAATGCACTGGGTGAACTTCTGAGTAGGATTTTTGATGGAGTTGGCAAAGCCTTTGGTAGGGTTTGGAGAAACAACATTTTTAGTGCAACAGGAAAATAATGGTAACATATTACTAAAATATATTTGCCTTGTTGCTTTTTAGGACAAGATCTCCTAAGTAGGCTAGGCTAGTCTTAACCTTGACACCTTCTGCCTTGCCTTCCTGAGTACCAGAATTGTAAGTGCGTACCATTATGCCCAACCTAAATTAATACTTACTAAATTAGCAGCAAGTTTATTAAGTGTGGTATTATTATTGTAATTTTAATAGAACGGTATCTTTATTCATGTATGATCCTTGCAATTATTTTCTCATTTTCTGCCAAAACTATTATCTGATATGCAAGAAATTAGGCAAATGCAGCAAAGTAGAAAAGAAGAAATGAAGGCCAACAGTATGCAGGTTTTCAATGTCTTGCTTTCCAGTTTATCTATAGATTTGAAAATTTCAAAATAAAAAAGGAATTATGTGCAGACATGATAATGATAAAAATTTAAGGTGATAAATATGCCAAGTACTGAGTTGATCACTATCAAATGTATCCATGAATCAGAACATCACACTGTACCTCCTATATGTGCAAATATTATGTGGTAATCAAAAAGATTTACAAATAATCATTTGTTAAAAACTAAGTGAGGGAAAACTGAGTAAGTATTAATGTTTTAACATCCTTCTTAACTGTTATTATTATTATTTTGGTGTTTTCGAGACAGGGCTTGTATGCGTATCCTTGGCTGTCCTGGAACTGGCTCTGCAGGCCAGCCTCGAACTCACAGACCTGCTTGCCTCTGCCACCCAAGTCCTGGCACTAAAGTGTGCACCACTATCACGTGGCTTTAACTTTAATTATTAATGCTAATGACATACTAATACCCAGAAATGTATTTATGTACAGACCAGGGCTGTCCAACTGAACTTCTACAACAATGTAAGTGTTTTACAGATGGACTGTAGGTACTAGCCATATGAGACTATCAAGTACTATAAATGTGCTTAGTGTAACTGAAGAACTGAAGTTTAAATTTAAATTAAGTATCTGTTCTACTGGTCAGAATAGTATTAAAATATTATTTAAAATATGCAAGAAATTTTGGCACATGCTGATTTGATTGGCATACCCTGTTGTCTGAGATACTAGGGGTTTAGGTAAGAGCTTCCTGAGTCCTAGAGTTCAAGGTCAACCCAAGCAACTTAGCAACCAAGGTCCTTTTTTTTTTTGGTTTGGTTTTTTTTTTTTTTTTTTGGAGACACAGTCTCTCTGTGTAGCCTTGGCTGTCCTGGACTCACTTTTGTAGACTAGGCTGGCCTCGAACTCACAGCGATCCACCTGCCTCTGCCTCCCAAGTGCTGGGATTAAAGGCGTGCACCACCACGCCCGGCCCAAGGTCCTATTTCAAAGACTAAAAAGGGAAGGAGCGTGTACTCGACAGGTAATCTGGATAACCTGAGCTTAACCCCAGGAACCCACCAACTTCATCGTTGTCCTCTGTCATCTACCTACCCTCATGCTAATTAGGAGAAAATTAAAAACAGTTCCCTAGTTTGGTGTAGGGGATCAAACAGCCCTTGTGCACCCTACGCATGTGCTTTAATATTGAGCCGTACTTCCAGCCAATGCATATTTTATAGTAATTTCAAAAACATGAAAATTTATTTTAATTTTCTTTTTTCTGTTTTTGATTCCTCAAGAAACGGTTTCTTTGTGTTAATAGCCCTGGCTATCCCAAAACTCGCTCTGAAGACCAGGCTGGCCTCATACTCACAGAGATTCACCTGCCTCTGCCTCCCTAGTGCTGAAATTAAAGGCATGAGCCACTATCCCTGGCTAATTATTTTAATTTTCAATAACTGCCAAATTTTCTGAGTACAGCCCTAGAGAGATGGCTCAACACTTAAAGGTACTTGCTGCTCTTCCTCTATAGGAACTGAATTTGGTTCCCAGCACCCAGGTCAGGTGGTTCAGACCTGTAACTCCAGGGTGCACATACATCAACATGTAATTAACATTAATAAAAATAAATCTGTTAGAAATGTTCTGAGTATGTGTTGGCACCCACATGGTGTACATACATATACACAGTCATGCACATAAATAAATAAATATAAATAAAATTAATGGTCTTACATTCCAGTCACCACCGAGGAGATCTGCAAAACTCAGAAACTCACTGGCTCCCACAAGATCATCCACTTCCACGAAGAAATCTACGTAGTTTTGGTGAAGGTATAAATTAAAAAGGTCTCCTGGCATGTGTGACATTTCTACTATTTCCTATAAAAAGAGGCGTGATTATATAGGCGTTGCTGCAAATTCAGGTGTTTGCACACATATATACAATACATACTCAGTGATGTCCCAAGGCTCATAGGAGACCTTACCTCAGGCTGAACAAGTAACGTATCCCGCTCATGCTCTGACAAGTGAGCGGGCAAGCGAGGCGAGTCTACTTCTGTTAAAGGTGCTCCTGTAAAGGAATGTCGACAATTACTAAAGACAACGTCATTGTTACAATTGCTGAATGTTCACACACAGATTTTCTTTCTTTGTTTTTCATACACAGATTTTCAATACTTTATGCATGTTGATGTAAAACTCCTTAGGAAGCTGTTAAAAATTAAAAACCAAAACAAAAGCAAGTGAGTTTCACTACTTTCCACTACTACCAATTACAAAATTCAGAATTCTGATGCTTGGATTATGTCTTTTCTAGACTTAAAATCTGACATGTCTCAAACTATGAAAATCCATTTCATCTTTCAGTTCTAGGTTTCTTTGTTCCTTTGCCGTGTCTCAGTACAGAAGGCTATGGTGTTGTGTTTACTGTGTAGGACATGGCTGTTCCACCTTTAGAAGCAGGGAAGCTACCTCCACTACAGAGATTAGAAATGAAACTGAAGAAACAGTGGAAGAAAGGAATTAGGTGAGAGCAGATGCTGAGGACATCCCAGAGGCCAGGGAGTATTTTCACCAGCACCTAAGAGGCCGCTTCCCTTTCCTTACATGGATGGCATTTCCACTTGGACACCTCAGTCTCTTTCTTCAGAACCACACTGGGATTTACTCTATAAAGATCAGGAGCTTGGGATTTACTGAGGGGAGGGGAATTTGGGAAGGTGGGGGTGGGAAGGCTGTGAGGAACAAGCAGCACAGAAGGCAGGTGAGAGCAGTGGATGCCTGTGGAAATGACAGCAGGGTGTGAAGGGGAGCAGAGAAGCCTGAAGCTACTTGACCCCAGTGCTGGAGCTGAGGATTACAAAGGTTTGGGCTACCAACTCTTTTTTTGTTTTGTTTTTCGAGACAGGGTTTCTCTGTGTAGCCTTGGCCATCCTGGACTCACTTTGTAGACCAGGCTAGCCTCGAACTCACAGCGATCCGCCTGCCTCTGCCTCCCAAGTGCTGGGATTAAAGGTGTGTGCCACCACGCCCGGCCTTGGGCTACCAACTCTTACCACTAAGTCTAGAGCAGTGGTTCTCAACCTACCTAACGCTGCAACCAAACTTAAGTACAGTTCCTCTTGTTGTGGTGACCCCAACCATAAAATTATTTCATTGCTATTTCATAACTGTAATTTTGCTACTGTTATGAATCATAATGTAAGTATCTGATATGCAAGATTTCTGATATGTGACCTCTATGAAAGGGTCATTCAACCCCAAGAGGCATCACACCTACAACCCAGAGGTTGAGAACTGCTGGTCTAGATGGACTCATGGCCTCAGTAAACTATAATTTACCTACATGAATATGGCCTACAGTAGATGTTTAATCAAATTAGAAATGCTTCATATGGGTGAAAACATTCTCTTTCTACATTTTAGCACTGGCTATGTAATATCTGGCAGGGCTCCTAGCTCCTTCTTATAACAAAACAAAATACAAGGCATTTCAAAACTCATAATATCTTATTTCTGTAGTAAGAGTAATACACATCAAGAAAAAATATGCAGAAAAGTTGCTTACTTTTACAGTACAGAATTTTCCCCAAAGCTCTGAAGAGAAAAAGAGAAACATCTTTTCCACCAATAGCTTGAATCTCTTGATTTTCCAAAGCACTATTATGTTTCTTTCTTTGCTTTGCTTTTGATATCACAGCATCCGATTTCAATGACATTCTTTTTTTCTTTGACCATAAATTGTTCTCTCCTAAATAATATAAAGTCAGATGATTTTTTTAAAAAAAAAATCAAAATATGAAAACCAAAACTAAGAGAATTTCAGATAGCCATACATGGTGGCACATGCTTTTAATCCCAGCACTTGGGAGGCAGAGGCAGGCAGACCACTGTGAATTTGAGGCCAGCCTGGTCTACAAAGTGAGCCCAAGACAGCCAAGGCCAGACAGAGAAACCGTCTTGAAAAACAAAACAAAATATTTCAGATAGTTATACTAAATAGTCTAACCAAAACCACCTCCTAATAAGGAGTAACTTAATGTGATCTTACCGAAGCTAACTATAAATGTAATAAAATGTCACCAGGCAGTGGTGGCATATACCTTTAATGCCAGGACTCAGGAGGCAAAGGCAGGTGAATCTCTGTGAGTTCAAGGCCAGCCTGGTCTACAGAGAAACTTCTCCAAAAAAAAAAAAAAAAAAAGTTACTAAATGTCATTTAAAATTGTCTTAGGAGCTGGAGAGATGGCTCAGTGGTTAAGAGTACTTGCTGCTCTTCTAGAGGACCCAGATTTGACTTGTGGCACCCACACAGCAGTTCACAACCATAGGAAACTCCAGATGCAGGAAATATGTCCTGTGTGGGATCCAGGCATACATGTGGTACACAGACAGACATGCAAACAAAAATACCCATATGCACAAAATATAAATTTTAAAAACAATTATTAAAAATAAGATAAATTGTCTTATAACCCCCAACACCACAAAAATAGTATCTCATGGCATCACAAATCTGCACAGACATAATAATACAGTAGTATTATATCACCTTATTTTTCAGTGTTGCAAGGTACTGCTTTTGATGGATGCTACGCAGTAACTAATTTTACTCCCACAGATATTGTATGGCTGCAGGAGATAATTATTATAGGTAAAGAACTGACATGGGTCAATGAGCTAGCTCAGGTAAAGTGAGCTAGCCTGAGCACCTGAGTTTGACTCCAGGCACCCACATGGAAGGAGAGAACTGACCCTTCAAATTGTCCACCGACATCTATTCACACATCATGGCATGTAAGTGCCCACACGTATACATACACACACATGTAAGTGCCCACACGTATACAT
The DNA here is from genome assembly GCF_964271855.1 of Acomys minous. Taxonomy (NCBI): domain Eukaryota; kingdom Metazoa; phylum Chordata; class Mammalia; order Rodentia; family Muridae; genus Acomys; species Acomys minous. The sequence goes on along the minus strand of NC_140492.1, from coordinate 96,136,437 downwards.
ACACACATTTAAGTGCCCACACGTATACATACACACATCTTAAGTGCCCACACATATATATACACACATGTAAGTGCCAATACATATACATACACACATGTAAGTGCCAACACGTATACATACACACATGTAAGTACCCACACGTATACATACACACATGTAAGTGCCCACATGTATACATACACACATGTAAGTGCCAACACCTATACATACACACATGTAAGTGCCCACACCTATACATACACACATGTAAGTGCCCACACGTATACATACACACATGTAAGTGCCAACACGTATACATACACACATGTAAGTGCCAACACGTATACATACACACATGTAAGTGCCAACACGTATACATACACACATGTAAGTGCCCACATGTATACATACACACATGTAAGTGCCAACACGTATACATACACACATGTAAGTGCCCACACGTATACATACACACACACAAATAAATAATGTAAGAAAAAATAAAATAAGTGATAGTTGTGTTAGGGTACCATTTTATACACACACACACACACCCAAATATGGTTTGCTTCCCTTTTTATTTATTTTGGCACAGGGTCTCTCCAAAGCCCTGGCTGTCCTGGAACTCCTTAGGCGGACTGTGCTAGCCTGGAACTCAGAGAGCTACCTGCCTCTGCCTCTTGAGGGCTAGAACTAGCGGCACACGACACCAGAAGATCTTATCAGTACTTAGTACAATGTAAATTTAAAAGTTGTCAGTTGTCTTCTTGATATTCTATTTAAAAACTTTCACACAGCGCTGACAACAAGCAACTAAAGCACAGACAAGAGGGACTACTTACTACATGGCCAGTTTGGGCTGAGGATAGATAGAGTTCAGTGGGGAAATAACTGCCTACAATGTGGAAGACTCTGGGATTGATCCTTAGGCATTTCATGAAAATTTTGATTTATTTCATGACTATTTAAGACAATCACCTAGCCAGGTGTGGTGGTGCACACCTTTAGTCCCGGCACTCAGGAGGCAGAGGCAGGCAGATCTCCGAGTTCAAGGCCAGCCTGGTCTACAGAGTGAGGTAGCCAGGATTAACACAGAGAAAGCCTGTCTCACAAAACAAAACAAAAGCAAAAAAAGAGAGTCACCTATCATTGCTCTATGAACGTGCCTTCTATAGTAAGTTACCTTTTGAAGAGGAAAACTGGAGGCTGTTTATTGCACTTCTAATATCCCCAGAGCACCCTTGACAGAGCAGCTCCAGACAAGTTTTATCAGGAACAACAACTTTTCCTCCACTCTAAAATGAAGAAATTAAAATTAAAAAAAAAAAAAAAGTTTTGTTAAAACACAAGTATATACACAGAAACTAAAACCCATTTTGAAAACTTTAATATATACAAACTAGATAACGAGCACAGCCAGGTATGGTAGAGCAAGGCTAGAGTCACAGCTTACAGGAAGCTGGGGCCAAAGAATCCTAGTTTCTAACCCACATGGATCACGTAGGGAGATCCTCAATTTTACACACCAGCCTGCCTATGAATGGAGCGCATAAGGTACAAATCTAAGAACACTGAATACTCTTTACCTTTGTGATTAGACCAGCTTCAATTTTAAGTTTCCACTTTCTTTCTTACTATATATAAATGCATATATGCAAGCAAGGCTGTCTCATGCATGTTTGAGACCCATGTTTCCACTGTAAAGGTATATATATAAACTTATATATATTGTATGTACATTCACTCCACCAACTTAGCATACCATTTGTAGTGCAAGACATGATAAATTCTTCTGCCTGTATTTCTTCACAAACTCTTCAGTTCACTGACAAAATAAATTCATGTTGACTGTTCATAGTCTATCCCAGATCAGATCCTACAAAAACTATTTATCATAGTCTATCCCAGATCAGATCCTACAAAAACTATTTATCATAGAAAATAAAACCCTAAGACGTCCTTCCATTTACATATTTACTTCATCTTTATAAACCAAAGGTGTATCAAAAATTACTTCTTCAAAATGTTATTTTATTTTTATATTTTATATGTATATTTTTTGCCTGCACATATGCATGTGTGTGCCTAGTGCCCTCAACAGTCATAAAATGGCATCTGATCCCTTGAGACTGGAGTTAAAAATAGTTGTGAGCTTCCATGTGGTGATGGGAACTGAACGCAGGTTCTCTGAAAGAGCAGCCGGTGCTCTTAACTACTGAGACATCTCTCCAGCCCCCACAGTTGTCTTCCCAAACCAAATTTTGTCACAGAATTAACATTTAGTGAGTATCTTTCCAAACTTTCTGTGTGGATGTATCTAAATATATATTCACTATCTCTAAGTACATACAAACATGCAAAGTAAGTAGAATTATAATATTTGTTTTCTATAAGTTTAATTTCTTACCTAATGGCATCTGGGGTAATGCTTTTATGTTAGTAGTTTTAAATCTATTTCACTTTTTAAAATTTTATTTATTGAGGGGCTGTAAGATGGATCAGTATGTAAAGGTACTTGCTGCCAAGTCTGATGACCTCACTTCCATCCCTAGGACCCACATCGTGAAATAAGAGTCAGCTTCTGCAAGTTTTCCTCTGACTTCCATATGTGTGAGGTTTTTTTGTTTTGTTCTTAAAAAATTATTTATTAATATGTACATAGTTCTCTACCTGTAGGCCAGAAGAGGGCATTAGTTCACATTATAGATGGGTGTGAGTCACCATGTGCTTGCTGGGAATTGGACTCAGGACCTCTGGAAGAGCAGGCGGCGCTCTTAACCTCTGAGCCATCTCTCCAGCAGCGCCCCCCCCACCCCGCCCATGTGTGTTTTGTGGCATATCCACCATCTTCATACACAAATATACATGAAAAAATAAAGTATAATAACATTTTAAATATTATCACTGATATCCTTTGAAAAATATTTTCCCCAATAAGGAACAATTACATTAATATCATGCTTTCTGTATACAACTTTTAGTTGTTTGATAGAGCTGGAGACTGAAACCAGAGTCTTTCACAAGCTAGGCAAAGACTATACCATGAAGCTACAGTCTCTGACTGTTTCCAACTACACACACACACACACACACACACACACACACACACACACACACACACGCGCGCGCACGTATATATGTAGAAAGAGACAAGAGAATGCTAAGATGTATATGTCTACAGCAGTAGAGTGTCCTCTGAAATGTAATCCACCAACTATTTCTATATAAATTGTGCTCTCCACACCACAATTTAAGCCTTAACTTAGACTCACCTTACTGGCTTCTATAGTCACAATTCGGTTAAGAAATTTCATCATAATTGTTGGTGCCACTGGGTTGAAGCTGTAAAAAGAAAAAAAGAAACCGCTTAAATGATTAATTTAAAAATAGTCTATGTGAACATTAAAACAAGTTTCTTACCCAGGCAGTGGGCAGCATACCTTTAATCCCAGCACACAAAGTTAACTGAATCTCTGTGAGTTCCAGGATACCCTGGGCTACACAGAGAAACCCTTTCTATGTCTCAAAACAAACAAACAAACAAACAAACAAACAAAGGTTTTACCTAATGTTTGAAATAGAACACTCTTCTTGAATTTTCTTGGGGAAAAGTAAGCGCTGATTATTATCTCCACTGACACTGTCAGAGATTATAAATACAAGAGGACACCGGCCAATCTGCACATACTTCCTAAAATAACAAAATAATGCTGAAAGTAAGCAACGTAGTTTGTCTGTGCTAGGCACTATTCTACCACTGCGGTACGAGCACCACCTAATGTGGAGTTTAGAACACTGGACCCCACTGACACTTACCTTATAATTTCATGCAATGCCTGAGAGTCCCGGTAAAACTGGTTAGGTAAGTCCTGTTAAATATATGGAACAAATATTAGCTCAGGGATATTTTATTCCATGTTTAAGCTTATATCTGCTTTTCTAAACAGACAGCATTATAGCTGAGAAGTAAACTAACATACAGCTACTCTGCTTTAACCTGTGCTATTCTATTTATGTTTGCTGAAAAAGCCTTCAGGTGTCAGCTGTCCCAAAGCCACTATTAATGTATCTCACAATTGTTATACAACAGCTCTAGCAAGATTTGAGAAGTTGTCCTTACTTCAACCAGAATTATCTTCTTATCAGTTGTCAGATCATCTCCAAGCATCTGCAGTTTGCTATACTTGGTGGCTCTTAACAGAAAGTCATTGAAGATTGCTATCTGAGATTGGTATGGAACTATGTAGAAGTTTGATTCTGAAAGGAAATACAATTATCACTTTATTTTCAAATCATATGCATTAATAATTTATCTATACCAATGAAAGCAACATAAAGTTAGTTGATTTGGGAGGCAAAGGCAGGTGGATCTCTGTGTGTTTGAGGCCAGCCTGGTCTACAGAAGAAGCTCCAAGACAGCCAGACCTACACAGAAAATCCTGTCTCAAAACAATACAAAAAACAAAAACCCAAGCCACCAATCAAAAAACAAAAACAAACAAAGTAGGGGGCTGGAGTGATGGCTCAGTGGTTAAGAGCACTGCCTGCTCTTCTAAAGGACCCGGGTTCAATTCCTAGCACCCACATGGCAGCTCACAGCTGTCTTTGACTCTAAGATCTGACATCCTCACACCAATGCACATAAATTAAAAGTAAATAAAATATTTAAAACAAACAAACAAAAAAACAAACAAACAAAGTAGCTGTTTGGGCTGGAGTGATGGTTCAACAGTTAAAGAGAATTTGCTGCTCTTTTAGAGGACCTAAAAATAAAACTCACTATTAAAAACAAAACAAAACAAAACTGCTATTGTTTTGGTCACAGAACATAGAGAAATTAGATGTTTTCCTTCCTGCTGGCTAGCTTGCAGAATAATGCCAGAAGCTACTGTGCAGGGTGCTATGGGAGAATGATCATCAAATCTCATTCATGGACCCTATGTGCTACACCACTTAGACAAAAAGTGCTCACTACTGTACTGACTCATAGTTGGATCTGTGGTCTGCTGAACAGAAAAGAGTACAAGTAATACAAAGTATTACTTATTTGTTACAGTAATCAAAGTCATATAAAACCTAGTCAAAGCCCATTACTGGGGAAGTCATAGCCCACGGTGGAGAAGCCACAGCTGTGCTTTTGCTAAAGGGCTATGATATGCCCATCAAATTAGCTTCTAAATAATTATGTATACCCACAGATTAGCACAGCAATCAGCTTGTTACAGAAGCCCTCCTTTACACACTGTGCAGTGGTAAGTGCAGAGACTCATAACTACGTAAAGTGATGTTAATTAAGGGATTGATGAATGTGCAGTCATAAACAGAACATTTTTTATCACCCTCCAAGGCTCAGGGAACATCAGGGAAGATGGGAGGAAGAAAAGGAGGTAGAAGGCTACTTTCATAATGTAATACTACTACTGGATTTTTGTTTTTCTTTAGAGAGAATTGTCTCTCTATAGTAGCCCTGGCTGTCCTGGAATTCACCATGTAGACCAGGCTGGCCCCAAACTCACAACATCCTCCTGGGTGCCTCCAAGTCCTGTTTGGGGTTTTTGTTTTGTTCTTGGAGATAGGGTCTTACTACATAGCCCTACTTGGCCGGTAACTGACCTTATAAACCAAGCTGCCCTTCTGCCTGCCTTAGGGATTAAAGGTGTGTGTCATCAACCCTGGCTGAGTCCAGAGAGTTTAAGGAGTAGTCAACATTAAAATAAAAACTGTCCTTTTACACAGCTCCTTTCTATCCAAAGTAGCTTAGGAGCTTTGGCTGCTCCCAGTTTAGATACCCACAGCATCAGTAAAGAATAAAAGCTAAGACGGCAGTATTAGAATATGTAAGCCTATGCGTAAAGCTACAGTGTGAAAGTTATGCTTTAAATGTTTCACACTACCTCCAAATTCCAAAGACAGTCTTTGCCTTGCTTCTGATTTGCCTTTTGGGGTATTTTGTTTTTGTTTTGGAGTGGTGCTACTGTTTTGAACAGGGTCTCATTATATAACCTTAGCTGGTCTGAACTGTCTAGACTAGGCTGGCCTGGAACTCACAGAGATCTGTCCCCTAAGTGCTGGAATGAAAGGCGTGCTACCATATTCTAAAGTGAGCTTACTCTACCAAGTACTTAATGCTATAAGCTCTTCATTGAGAGGCAAGTTTAGTACGTCCTACTGAAGATAGAGGCCTTACAATGCAGAACTTCCACAGACAGTGAAAGCCTGAGACGCTGCTCACCTAGTGTGAGGACACAGACCTCTAACCCTAGCATTCGGGAGGTGGAAGCAGAGCACCACAGGTCTGCGACAACCCCAGGTACGCAAAATACTGTCTCAAACAGCAAAGTCTGGGCAGCTGAGGCAGCCTAGAAGGTGAAGGTGCTGATTTTTATCCCCAGAACCCGCAGTGGCAGGAGAGCACTGACTCCCCCAAAGGGGAGAACTGACTTCCATATGCAAGACATGACACGTACATGTTTGTGTATATACACCTATAAATACACACACAATCAATCCATCAATCAATCAATCAATGTAATAATAAAAATTTAAAAACCAAAGAAAATCAGCTTGTTCTCTTAAAAAAAGAAAGAGAGAGAGAATTCAAATTTAACTAAGAACCCCATTTTCTTCTCTACTCAGGTAATCTTTCACTTTCTCCTCAAACTGACAAGCATGGGAGGAAAATGTGCTTTTATCACATGACCTGGAAGTTTAATTAAAGCTTTCCTTGCAAGCTCCAGCATCTTCGAAGCAAACCTTACCTAAATTAAGTAACTCCTTGTAATCATCTTTTTGGAAGTCTGGTAAAATGGGATTAACCCACTCTTGTACTTGAATCCCATGTTCCTTTGATAGTACTTTTATAGTAGTTGTCTTTCCACATCCTGGAGGGCCTGTTATCAATAAAATAGACCCACCCTAAAACGAAATAGAAACACTAATTAGAAATAATTACTAAAATGTTCATAATTTTTTTAAAAAGATGTATTTATTATTATGTATACAGCGCTCTGCCTGCATGTTCACCTGCAGGCCAGAAGAAGGCATCAGATCACATTATAGATGGTTGTGAGCCACCATGTGGTTGCTGGGAATTGAACTCAGGACCTCTGGAAGAGCAGGAGGTGCTCTTAACCTCTGAGCCATCTCACCAGCCCCCTGTGCTACACAATTTTCATAAATTTTTCTTAGTACTTACTATTTCTACAAAGGTCTATTAATTACCTAATATAAATAAATTTCAAAACTAAACTTCATAAGAATCGAGAGGATTGTTTTCATCTGAAATTACCTTTATACTGTATTGTATATTTTCAAAGACAACTTAATAACTAAATTAAAACAATTAAACATTAGTTAAACAAAAGGTACAGGATTTGAAGCAGAATTCTTTTTTTTTTTTTTTTTTTGGTTTTTCGAGACAGGGTCTCTCTGTGTTAGCTTTGGCTGTCCTGGACTCACTTTGTAGACCAGGCTGGCCTCGAACTCATAGTGATCCGCCTGCCTCTGCCTCCCCAGTGCTGGGATTAAAGGCGTACGCCACCACGCCCGGCTTGAAGCAGAATTCTTTGAAGTTATTTCAATTCATAAAATTCAGCTGCAGGCGCTGGAGCTAGGGCACGATCAGAAAAGTGTTTGCTACCCAAGCATGAGGAGCTGGGTTAGAGCCTGGCACTCACGGGCTGGGCTGGTGTGAAGCTGACTGGGAGACAGAACACCGGGTTAGACTGTACGATTCCTTGGCTCCCCTCCCTGCCTCATACTAAACTCCAAAACGAAGAAGAATGACGGGCTGACAAAATATTCTGACAGGAGGCTTACAGAAATATACTCCTGTATTTTTATTTTTTTAGTTTTTTGAGATAGGGTTTCTCTGTGTAGCCTTGGTTGGCCTGAACTCCTCTGTAAACCAGGCTGGCCTCAAACTCACAGCGATCTGCCTGCTTCTGCTTTCTGAGTGCTGGGATTAAAGGCCTGCACCGCCATGCCCAACTGAAAGTTTAATCAAACACGTATGCACAAGGCCTTTGGCTCAATAGCCAACACTATCATAAAAATAAATTCCTTCAAAGCTTATAAATGTATACACATGACCAATTTCACCTATGTAATAGAATAATAACAGTAATAGTTATATAAGTCTAAACCATAATACGGAGTATGAAGAGTGCACCAACGGAGCTGGGCTGGTGGCACATGCCCTTAGTCCCACAACACACCAGGCTGAAGTTTTTTGGTTTTTGTTTGTTTGTTTGTTTGTTTTGTTTTGTTTTTGAGACAGGGTTTCTCTGTGTAGTCTTGGCTGTTCTGGACTCAATTTGTAGACCAGGCTGGCCTTGAACTCACAGAGATACATCTGCCTCTGCCTCCCAAGTGCTGGGATTACAGAAGTGCTGCTCCACTGCACCCAGCCTTTTTTTTAAAAAATACATGTTATAGCATATATCAATACTTTGCTCTTCTTTTTGGCTTTCTGAGACAGTGTTTCTCTGTGTAACCTTGAATGTTCTGGAACTCGATCTGTAGACCATGCTGGCCTTGAACTCACAGAGATCCTCCCCACTCTGTTTCAAGAACTGAGTCAGTTTTAATTTAATTTTATTTATGTATTGTTTTTTAGTTTTTCAAGACAGGGTTTTTCTGTGTATAGCCCTGTCCTGGGACTACTCTGTAGACCAGGCTGCCCTTGAACTCGGAGATTCACCTGCCTCTGCCTCCCAAGTGCTGGAATTAAAGGTGTGCACCACCACTGCCTGCTAGTTTTAATTTTATATAAAGAACTTAAGAGAAAAAGGAGGAGTATATTGTGAAGATATGAATGCTTCTATTTTCTAGTATGTTTAAATATTCTCAAGCTTTCAAAAGGCAGATAAAGAGGAAGAGAAAATATCTTTGAAGGAAAGGCTAAGAATAACTGTGGAATGAGGAAGTGAAAACATCAGGTTAACATTATGAGGGCTGTTTCAGGATAAAGTTAGGTGTTTTGTTTTGTTTTTTTAAACCACTGCTATGTAAATTGCCTGTTTGCTTTACTGTGAAACAATGAGATGTGCTAAAAACACTAGCACCCCAACTGGCTTACTATATGTCTTAGGCTGTTGGGGCATAAGGGAAAAAAATGGACAAATAAAAGGGAAAACTTCAGATCTTGGGAGTTTTTAAAAACAGAAACACTCATTTACTCAGTGTGGGAACCATGAATTAGCACATGATGACGTCAAAGGACAACTTGTAGAATTTGACTCTGTCCTTATACCATGAGGTACACCTAAGGATTGAACTCGGGTTGTCCAAGTGCCTCCTCCCTCTGAACCATCTCCCGGCCCCCCTAGGAGGCTTTTAGAAAGGTTAGAAATATCAAATCAGGAAACGTTGTTAAAGGTAATATGAAGCAATATAAACAAAGTGATCATAAAAGATTAGCTTTTTGCCAGGCATGGTGGCTTATGTTTATAATTCCAGAACCTGGATGAGGCAGGAGGATCATCATAAATTCAGGATCACTCTAGGTTATAGGGAGGCCTGGAGTCTGAAGTAGGCATAGCTTTAATCCCAGCAATTCCTGGACAGAGGCAGGCAGACCTCTGTTAGTCTGAGGCCACCCAGTATAGGACAGTGAGACTTTGTCTCAAAATAAACGAGAAAAGAAAAAAAGATTAACATCTTATAAGTCAGAGAGCATATGATGCTAAATAATTTAAATGCACTTTGAGAGCCTGGCATAGTGGCACACACCTGTTATCCCGGCACTCTGGGTACAAAGACAGGTGGATCTGTGAGTATGAGGCCACCCTCGTCCACAAAGTGAGGCCAGGCCAACCAAGACAACACAGAGAAACCCTGTCTTGAAAAACAAAACAAAACAAACAAAAATAGACAAACAAAAAAAGTATTTGAATGCTAAATATTTTAAATACATTTCTTACGTACCTGCTTTGGCTTCGCTTCTAAGACGTGAGCTTTTAACCAGGTTTCAACCTCTTCAATTTTCTTTTTATGTACAGCAAGTTCATGCTAAGATTAAAAACGTGACGTTAAAAACCTTTCAAAACATTTTAAGCCTGTCAACACCTTTTAATATAAACATTTTAATGAACAAAATGTTGCAAAACAGGGGCTGAGGAGACAGCACCTCCATGGTGACGCACAGCCATCTTTAACTCCAGTTCCAGGGATCTGACACTCACCACCTCTGTGGGCGCCAGTACACAAGCAGTGTGCACATATACATGCACGAAAAACACTCACAGATTTAAAAAAAAAAAAGAATAAATTAAAAAATAATTGCAGGCCGGGTATAATGGTACACACCTTTAATCCCAGCCCTTGGGAGGCAGAGGCAGGTGGATTGCTGTGAGTTTGAGGCCAGCCTGGACTACAGAGCAAGTCCAGGACAGCCAAGGCTACACAGAGAGATCCTGTCTTAAAAAAAAAAGACAAAAAACAAAACAAAACAAAAAAATTGCAAAACAGTAAAGTGCTATGTTATAATAGAGCCTTTCCAGTATACTTAAATTATTTATTTTTATGCTTATTTATTAAGGTTTTTCTCTTTCTTTCTTTCTTTCTTTCTTTCTTTCGTTTTTCAAGACCTTGTCTCGAAAAACCAACAAAACAAAACAAAACAAAAACTCCAACAACATATTCTGGGGGAGGAAACAGAGAAGGGTACTATATTTATAAATTCTAATCTGGGGTTAAATTAAAGACAGAGAAAAAATGGTACAACTACAGAATAACTCGGTAGTAGCACATCATTTAAACATCTTTTTTTTTTTTAATTACAAAATATTGTTTTCCCTCTCTACTTCATTTTACTTACTTACTTAGTGGCTGGGTCTCTCTCTATGGCCCTGGCTTTCCTGTTGCTATGTAGATGAGGCTGGCCTTGAACTCACTAGGTCTGCTAGTCTCCTGAGTAATGGGATTAAAAGCAAGGGCCACCACACCAAGCTAAAATGATTCTTTTTTATTTTTCTTTTTTTGGTTTTCCGAGACAGGGTTTCTCTGTGTAACAGCTCTGGCTGTCCTGGAACTCACTCTGTAGTCCAAGCTGGCCTCGAACTCACAGAGATCCACCTGCCTCTGTCTCTCAAGTGCTGGGGCTAAAACGACTCTAAATAAAACTCTGAAACCATCTTTCTTTGTTATCCATGCTCATCCACCCTAAAATTACAGACATGTCTGTATGGTACTCAATGCATACCTGAGTTTCTGGTTGGTATTTATCCACCCACGGCTCTTCATCTGACAGATGTTCTTTTGAGGTTTCTAGACCATAAGTCTGTTCTAAGCACAGTTTTCCTTTTCTTCTAGTGGGCACTCTGTTACTTTCTAATGTAGAGGGCAGATTTCCTCGTCTGTGACTGGAATTATTCAAAGCTAAAGATGAAGCAGTGATAGCAGTGATGGCAGTAGTCGCTGTGAGATCGTCAAAGGATGGAGCTACCCAGTCTGCTACCTGAAAAGAAACGAAACTTATAATTTCTACAATTTCCATGTATTTCCTATGCCACTGAACTATCTTAAAAATATGATCACAACACTTATAAGTTCTAAAAATTATCTATCTATGTTTTTTGAAACAGGGTCCTGCTCAGGCTGACCTAGACTGTACTATGTAGCCAGGGTTAGTCTTAGACTGCAGCTGCTCCTGCCTCAGACTCCCAAATCCTAGAATTATAGTGATGTTGCTACCACATTCAGCACTTCTTTTTACTTCCTTTTTTGAGACAGTTTTGCTGTAATCTATGCTAGCGTTAAACTTGAGAACTTTCTGTCTCTACCTCTCAAGTGCTGGCAACAAATCAGTTCTTCAAATAATATTTTTTCTGTGAATTAGAACAAAGATATAATTTGCAGAACTTTATTTAGTCATAGTAACGATGAATGCCATGAAACAAAAACATAAATTTAATTCTTTTTATTAACTATAGTCTTTTCTTTTTAGAAACAGGGTGTCGTGTCTCCTTGGTTAGCCTTGAATTCCTGATCCTCCTGCTTCCACTCCCAGACGCTGCAACTACACGTATGTTCCAACACACCCAGATAAAGATAGAATTTTTATCTTTTTGAAATGGTCTCACTGTGTAGCCCCAAAGAGTTTATTACATTTCATAATAGCTTATTGATTGTGCATCTGTGTGCACTTGCATGTAACACTACATACATGTAGAGACAGAAGACAAGTTGTAGGAGTTGGTTCTCTTCTCTACCAATGTGTGTTCTTGAGACTGGACTAAGGCTGTTAGGTTTGGCAGCAAGCACCTTTGTCCACTGAACCATGTATGTCATCAACCTTACTTTTTAAATTATTTATCTATTTGTGTGTGTGTGTTAACAGTGTGCAGGTCAGGTCAGAAAACAATCTATGTAAGTCAGTTCTCTTCTACCATGTCAATTCTGAAGATCAAACTCAGGTCATCATGCTTGGTAACAAGAACCTTTAACCATTAAGCCATTTTGCTACCCAGAATTTTGTTTTAAAAGTCTTGATACAATGCATCCGGGCATGGTGGCACAGGCCTTTAATCCCAGCATTCTGGGATGCAGAGGCAGGTGGATGCTGTGAGTCCAGGCCAGTCAAGGCTACAAGAGAAACCATGTCTCAAAAAACCAGAGTAGTGGCAGGCATGGTGACTTATGCCTTTAATCCCAGCACTGGGAGGCAGAGGGAGGTGGATTTCTGTGAGGTTGAGGCCAACCTGGTCTACAATGCAAGTCCAGGACAGCCACACAGAGAAACCCTGTCTTTAAAAAAAAAAAAAAGAATTAAGGTTATAGTTATTTTGCAGTTTATTACCAAACTTTAGTTCACTAATTACAATGCATATTGGACCATCACTGCTTGGATAAGGGTAAGGCACTGAAAACAAACATAAACTTTTTCCAGAACAATCACAAACGCTTTTCCTTCTCTTTAGGCATTACTAGACAGCCATTTGATGCACACCATACCTTTGTGGAAGACACCTTTGGTCTAAGGAACGTTTCTGACATTATAACCTTTAATAGTTCCCATCAGTAGATACAATTTGCAGTAAGCTGAAGTACAATTCACCTGGGGGGGGGGGGAGAAAAAAAAACACCTCAAATTGGGAAAACTGGAAATACAGAATTATAGTAATCTGTATTTAAATACATAATCAACTATGTCATCGGGGCACAAGAACTAACGAAATAAAATAGTCATCATATTAAAATCCTAAAGTAAAATTTAGTTTAATTGATTACAATTTTATTAGACGATCTTGCTTTTTTTTTCCTTTTTTTTTTTTTTTTTTTGGTTTTTCAAGACAGGGTTTCTCTGTGTAGCCTTGGCTATTCTGGACTCACTTTGTAGACCAGGCTGGCCTGGAACTCACAGGAATCGCCTGCCTCTGCGTCCCAAGTGCTGGGATTAAAGGCGTGCGTCACCATACCTGGCCTATGCTGAAATTCTTATTTCACATCACCGTACAAAGTACAGTGGATTTACAATTTAAGGGAAAAGAAAAAATACAATGCAGTCAGACTCAGTACTCACTCTGAATAAACCTATATATTGGAAGGTGCGCCGGTGTATTTTAGAGTGGTAGGTACACACAAGCGCACACACTAAAAACTTTCCCACCTAATAAAAACTGATCCTTTTCCCTAATATAATTTAGGATCAGAGCATGAGTTTCAAAAGGGCACACAAAAAAAATCGACTTAAATTATACTTGGGGCTGGACCACTGCCTGCTCTTCCCAAGGACGCGGGTTCAATTCCCAGCACCCACACGACAGCTCACAACTGTCTGTAATTCCAAGATCTAACATCCCCACACACACCAACGCACATGAATTAAAATGAAATATTCTTTTAAAAAGAAATTATACTTGTCAAAGACGCTCAATACTGTTGTGGTCAGGACTCTTTTTAAACAAGACTGACTATCACCTCCTGCATAAACAGACAAGCGGTCTCCGATGATACCAAGCTCGTGAAATTCGCTGGAAATAAGAAGCGAGACCTTCTAGACTCTCCCTAGGCGATCCGCCTCACCCCCTGCACAGGAGACAGGGACGCAAAGCTCGCACACTGGTCCTAGTTATTCCTGCCACCAAGAGCGAGCACAGCTGACGCCTCACATCACGGCCCCAGGCCAGGGCTCCTCACCTGCATCCTACGCTAATCCGTAAGGTGAGGGCGGGCCGGGAGGACAGCCCAGGTAGGCGTGCAGACGAAGCCGACCTCACGCCTCTAGGACATTAAGAAACACAGGCGCAGCCGCAATCGCGGCTTCCTTACTTTCAGAGAGCTGCGTCCCCTCGTGGGCGGAAAGACGAGAAGGAGCCCCGGGCTGTTCTCCCTAAGGAAAGGTAGCGGTCCAGCCCTCCCAAACTCAGCCGCAGGCTTCCACTAGGAAGACCCGCCTCCTGGGGGACCTTCCTGCCTGCCGGCGCTTTCCGCGACGCCCGGAAGGGGCGGGGCCGGCAGCAAGGCACGTGATATAGGCGCCCAGCGTACTGCCTGATCCGAAACGCAGGCCAGAGCGTCCGCCCCGGTTCCCACCATTCCGTGGAGTCGTTCCCACCCAAACCCGGGGAGCCCTTGGTGTGTGCCAAGAGGGCCTAAGTGCGTCGCGAGCACCGCGCAGGGCCTTCGGGGGACCTAGCCGCGGGCGCACACGGCCGCCCGCCGTTTCCGGCTCCTCCCTGGACGGCGCGTCGGGCGCGTGTGCGAAGGAGGACTATGAAGCTTCCGAACATCCTGCTCACCGGTTAGGGCGCGCGGCGGGGCCGGGCCGAGGGGGTACCGAGTGCTGTGAGGTCCCGGGGGCTTGTGGGTTGGGGGGAGAGGCGCTGGGTGTTCGGCCTCCGGGCGCCTCTGGTCGCGCGGCGTGGCGTGTTGCTGTCGCGTCAGGACCCGGCGCTCGCGACCGTTGGGGTGGGGGCGGGGGCGGTGAGTCGGTTGGCCAGACGCGCCAGCGGCGACCCGGGTCCTGCCCCGCTGCCCCGCCGGTGAACCTGGGCTTTGTGAATCTGGTATTTTTTTATTTTTATTTGATTTGATTTTTGCCTGAAAAACGGGCTGCTGATCCTTTGTCGGGATCCGGGTTGGGCTTGGGATGTTTAAATCGAGGCGGTTTCTTAGGCGTTAGGAGATGTGGGTAATGCTGGGTGCCCCCAATCCTTGGGCCTTCGTGGTCGTCTCTTTTTTTTTTTTTTTTCCTCCCCTTTGCTTCTGAGAAACACTTCCCAAAAGGTTTCGGGAAATCGTTTTGGATGCTTGTGTAGAGATGTGACTGTTAACTTGGTCCAGTTCGGGTCACGGGCTTTGTTGTTGGTTCAGTGTCTGTGGCCGTCTGCGCCTTAAATCGTTAAGATCTGGAGCTGATCGTGGGCGGGGCTCTCCGGGGCTGTAACCGGAGGTATTGAGTTGTAGCGTTTGACAGCATCATAGGCCAGTCGTCCAAAAATGGAATGACTATAGATGCTAGTCAGTTAATGAGTCATAAGGTTGTTGTCTGTTTTAGTTCTGAGGCTTCAGCCTTTTAAGATTCCATAGGAGGACCGTCTTACAGTATCTGATTTGCATGGTCATCCAGTGCCTTGGCCATTAAGACACTTAAGCTACAGAGTGAGACCTGGCGATGTTGCTCAGTCCTGACTGGTAGGCATCAGGCCCTGGGTTGGATCCCCAGAACTGCCTGAATTGAGGATGAGAAGTTGAAGGCCAGCCTGGAATGCACAGCGCCTTGTCTAAAAATGACAAAGCTGGAGCGACAGGATCTGTAGATTCCCGTAGAGTGAGCATGGTGAATACAGAGTTCACACATGTTGAATCAGAGGTTCGATTGGTGTATTATAATGAAAATATTATTTTCCTGAGTATAAACATGTGATTTACCAGGGCTACTTATAATGTTCAAATTGATTTCAATAATCATTAAGCTTGAATAGCTGGAATTAATGCATTTGATTGTCCTATAGTTGTATTAACAAAGGAAAACAGACAGCATATAGTTTTCATTTATGCAAAATGGTATCTATGTTGGGTATTATATAATGTATATATGTATATGCATACATAGTTTTTGTTTTTTGTCTTTGTTTTGCTTTTCAAGACAGAGTTTCTCTGTGTAGCCTTGGTTGCCCTGGACTCGCTTTGTTACACTAGGCTGGCCTCGAACTAACAGAGATCCTCCTGCCTCTGTCTCCCAAGTGCGGAGATAACAGGCTTGTGCAACCATGCCCAGCTGTGCACACATATTTTAAATACATACCAACTAGTACATTATATCCCTTAGATATACACAGACACGTAGAAAGGTAAGTAAGAAATTAGAGTTAGGGGTAAGTAGTAATAATGAGCTATCTCACACCACTTAAATCTTTTCCATTGAATGATGTAGTTTGAGGCACCTATTTTTATTTTTATTTTTTAATATGCATTGGTGTTTTGCCTGCATGTAAGCCTGTGTGAGGGTATACGATCCCCTGGAATTGGAGTCACAGGCAGGTGTGAGCTGCCATGTGGGTGCTGGGAATTGAACCCTGGTCCTCCTGAAGAGCAGCAGCCAGTGCTCTTGACCACTGAGCCATCTCTCAAACCCCCAGGAGCCTAACTTTATGCTCGGAAATTTCATGGTCTTGGCAGGAAGAATTGGCATTTTAAAAATTGCTCGAGTTCTACCACTGGAGATTAGGATACAAAGGCTGACAACCAATATTTCTGGAAAATTTTTGGTTCAGTTTTGTTTTGAGACAAGGTCTCTATGTATCCCTGGGTGTCCTGAAACTATGTAGACCAGGGAAGTCTAGAACTCACAGAAATTCACCTGCCTCTGCACCAGGATTAAATGCATATACCACAATGCCAGGCTTTCTGGGGAATTTTTGTTAGATTGTGGTATATATTTATATGTGATTGCTTTTTTTGTTTGGTTTGGTTTTGTTGACAGGGTTTCTCTGTGTAGCCCTGCCTGTCCTGGACTCGCTTTGTTGATCAGGCTGGCCTCTGCCTCCCAAGTGCTGGGATTACAGGCGTGTGCCACCACACCCAGCATATGATTGCTAATTAAGAAAATTTTATAGCTGGGTGTGGTTGGGCACTCCTTTAATCCCAGCACTTGGGAGGCAGAGGCAGGCGGATTGTTGTGAGTTCGAGGTCAGTCTGGTCTACAGAGTGAGTCTAGGACAGCCAAGGCTACACAGAGAAACCCTGTCTCAAAAAACAAACAAAAAAAGAAAGAAAGAAAAATTTATACTAGTTAAGAACCATAAAGAGGATGGCAGACATCTAGTAAGTAGTATTTGAGCAGTATTTTTCTGTGGCTTCTCTTACAGGTACACCAGGGGTTGGGAAAACCACACTGGGCAAAGAACTTGCATCAAGATCAGGATTGAAGTACGTTAATGTGGGTGATTTAGCTCGAGAAGGTAAGGGACACTTTGATGTTGATTTCTGTTTTTATGTCACGTAGTAGAATGTTAGTGCTGCTAAGTGTTCCTAGAGGGTCCCGAAAGCAGAAAGACTCTGGTAGTAAGCAATTTGAATTCTGCCAGGGACCCAAAAAATAGAAAGCATCACATGTCTAGTATTATTACATAGTTATTTTGGACATTTTTCCTTCCCTAACCCAAAATAACTAGCATTGTTGTGAACAGTAATAATTGGGACAATTCTGTGGGGAGACTGGATAGATAAGATCTGGATATGAAGAAGAGGGAAAATGCTGTGGATTCAGCAGACACAAAGGTTTGGGTGATTTTTAAACATATTTAGGAGACAATATATTAATCACTCAAGAAGGACAGATTATTGTGAACTCAAGCAGTAAGATATTAATGTTAGTTTTAAAAATCACTTTAACTTTGACAGTTGCATGCCCAGGCTCACTGCATATAGTCGAAAGTGGTGGTTTTACTTATTTTTACCCTGTTTTCCCCTAATCTTGTTCCTTAACTTATTTGTGTCATCCTTTTTATATTCTGCAATCAGAGAAGGAACTCTATATTTAAACAAAGGGAAGTTTAAGTATGCTTAATTAAAGTATAAAAAGATTGATGCTTTGCATTTTAAATATAGTTTTAGATTTTTTTTTAAACACATTTGAAAATTTTAAATTCCTAACCGTTGCTACTAAAGTAACTATTTCGGTTTGATCTAATTTCCATATTTTTTTTAAATGACCTAAAGTCTGATCACCGGATATCATGGAGTCTGGCAAGATGGCTTCTCCCAAGAGCATGCCGAAAGATGCGCAGATGATGGCACAAATCCTGAAGGATATGGGGATTACAGAATATGAGCCAAGAGTTATAAATCAGATGTTGGAGTTTGCCTTCCGATATGTGACCACAATTCTAGATGATGCTAAGATTTATTCAAGCCACGCTAAGAAAGCTACTGTTGATGCAGATGACGTGCGATTGGCAATTCAGTGCCGAGCTGACCAGTCTTTCACTTCTCCTCCCCCGAGAGATTTTTTGTTAGATATTGCAAGACAAAGAAATCAAACTCCCTTGCCGTTGATCAAGCCTTATTCAGGTCCTAGATTGCCACCTGATAGATATTGCTTAACTGCTCCAAACTATAGGCTTAAGTCTTTACAAAAGAAGGCACCTCCTCCTGCAGGGAGGATAACAGTTCCACGGTTAAGTGTTGGTTCAGTTTCTAGCAGACCAAGTACTCCCACACTAGGCACACCAACTCCACAGACCATGTCTGTTTCCACTAAAGTAGGCACTCCAGTGTCCCTCACAGGGCAGAGGTTTACAGTGCAGATGCCCGCCTCTCAGCCCCCTGCGGTAAAGGCTGCAATTCCTGCAACATCAGCAGTTCAGAATGTTCTCATTAATCCATCATTGATTGGGTCCAAAAACATTCTTATTACTACTAACATGGTATCACAAAGTACAGCCAGTGAGTCAGCAAATGCACTGAAAAGAAAGCGTGAAGATGATGATGATGATGACGACGACGACGATGATGACTATGATAATTTGTAATCTAGCCGTGATGCATGTAATGTGTACACTTGGTCTTGAATCCACTGTACTAAATTGAACAAGCATGTTAGATGTTTTAAAGCTGTATTTTAGAAAATGGTATTTAGTAAGTATGCTTACTATGCTTTTTGGTTGAAATGTTCAGTTTTAATAGAGCTAGTAATGGTTTTTTTCATCAACCTTTATGCATAAAAAATAAAATTGTCATTTATCAATTTGATGCTTGGTACTTTGGCAATTATGTTCAAAAACAGTTTCCCCCTCAGCTTGAAACTGTAACAGCCTTTGTTATTACATCTCCTATACTGCCTACCTCTAATGTCTTCAGAAGTTTATCTGTTTTGAGGCAAGGTCTCTATGTAGTACTTACTGGCTTTCCTCAAATTCATCATACTAGCCAGGCCAGCCTTGAACTCTGAGAGATCCTCCTACTTCTGTCTCCTGAGTGCTAGGATTAAAGGTGCATCAGCACACCAGCCAGATATTTATTTTAGAGTCTCTTGTGTGTATTAAGAAAATACTCTTGGGGCATTTTCTCTGATTTATATAACTGTCACACCTATTTGGACAAGATTTCTTCATATAATTAGACGATATTTCATTTATCTTCCTCGGTGGCCTAATTTCTCAGTTCCTTTTTGTTGGTTTTTTGTTTTAGTTTGTTTTGTGTATAGGAGGGGGGTTGGTTTGCTTTGGGTTTTTATTTTATTTTATTTTATTTTTAAGATTTATTTATTATTATGTATACAATGGACTGTGTCTGCATGTATACCTGCAGGCCAGAAGAGGGCATCAGATCATATTATAGATGGTTGTGAGCCACCATGTCCTTGCTGGGAATTGAACTCAGGACCTCTGGAAGAGCAGTCAATGTTCTTAACCTCTGAGCCATCACTCCAGCCCCTCCCCAATTTTTTAATGTATATGGGGTTTTCTGCCGGTATGTGAATGCAGTGTGTGTGTGTGTGTGTGTGTGTATTCACCTGGTGCCCATGGAGACCAGAGAAAAGCTTCAGATCCTCTAGGGCTGGAGTCACAGATGGTTGTAAGATACCAGGCGGGTGCTGAGAATTGAACCCACCTCCTGTGAGAGTGGCCAGTAGTCTCAGCCGTTGATCCTCCTCTCCACCCCAGTCTCACTTTTAAAAGTTAAAATCCCTGTTCTAGCTCAAGTGATTCTTACTGAACCGTTCAGTAGCTTGGGTGTGTAAGAATGCTTATTTTATCCTGTTTTTCCTGTCTCAGATTACTATGCGCTTGTTCCTTCTCATATACAATTGTATATGAGAATTAAAGTGCTATTAGCATCTTTCATCTTCCTGTCCTTGGTCTAGGAGTCTTTAGCCTGATGAAGGCTAACTCCAGGGGACACATAGACACAGCAGAGTACAGCAGGGTATTTAATTCATTTCAAATAGAAGCAGGTCCTTAAATACATGCTAAGCATACCCGACCACAGAGCTGCTTGCCCAGTAGTCAGAATCTTGGTTTGTCTCTTAGCTTGGAGCTGGCAAGCCCATGCTATGTATTTACCTGAGCTAAGGAATAACCCTGCAGAACCTCAAGTATTGACTGAAACTAAGGTGATTCCTCTGTGAGTCTGTGGCAGCCATCTTATGACCCTTTCCCTCCTCCTGTACTGCCTTTCACTCGGGACTAATCACCCTCGTGCTAATGTCTCTGATCTGTACTTTGGAAGCTTAGTTTCTAGACACCTGCATTACTGTCTAACTTCCTAAGCACACATCTCTAAGTTACATTTAAGGAGCATGCTCTGAAATCATTCTTGATTGTATTACCACCCGATTCTAACTTCCCACACATCTACATATACTCTCTCTGCACAGTTCTGCTTGGTCTCTAAATTCTGGTAGTTTCTCTGGGGGGGAGGGAAATCTAAGAATTACTCCTTTCTCATCTTCGCCATTATGACTGTGCATAGAAATTTTTTTAACGTTACTTAACTATTTTGTATACATGAATTGGTATAAGCTTGCCATGGCATACATGGAGGTCAGAGGACAACTTGCAGAGGTCAGTTCTCACTTTCCATCATGTGAGCCCTCAGCATCAAACTAAGATGGTGATGTAGCAAAGACCTTGACTTGCTGAGCCATTTCTCTGGCCTATTTTGTTGGGAGCAAGGTCTCGTGTAGCTTAGGCTGCCTGGAACTCAGTACATAGCCAGAGATAGCCCTGAAGTGCTGATGCTTCTGCCTGTACTTCCTTAGTGCAGTTATAAGTGTGCAACCCTGGCTAGAGAGATGGCTCAGAGGTTAAGAACACCGTCTGTTCTTCCAAAGGTCCTGAGTTCAATCCCCAATAACCACATGGTGGCTCATAAGTGTGCAACCCCACATCTGGTTTGTTTAGTGCTGGGGGTCATACTCACGGTATAGTGAGAAATTCCCTCAGTCTCCAGTACCTCTCCCCCCTGCCTCCCTGGGGTGTTACAAAAGGATGAGAATGCAGAGAGAATGGCAAGATTGAATCAACGGTGGTGCGGCCTTTGGGGCAGGAGGGAGTCCGCGCCTTCCTAGCCCGCCCTTCCCCTCTACTTTAGCCGTTCTCTCCCTTACTTTCCTATTTAGTGTACCTACAGTATACTTCTCCCCCACACAGGGAATTTTGTGTATCGTTTTGTTTTGTTTTTTTGAGACAGGGTCTCTATGTGGACCAGGCTAGCCTCGAACTCACAGTGATCCACCTGCCTCTGCCTCCCGAGTGCTGGCGTTAAAGGTGTGCGCCACCATGTCCTGCAATTTTGTGCATTTTACCTACAGTTTCTTCATAAAACTTAGCTTAGGAAATTGATGTTCTGATCTTTCACCTAACTTAATCAGATGAAGCTTTTTGACCTTTGCCTTATCAAGATCATTCGTATGAACATACAGAATATAGCTTCTTTTTTTTTTTTTTTTTTTTTTTTGGTTTTTTCGAGACAGGGTTTCTCTGTGTAGTCTTGGCTGTCCTAGACTCGCTTTGTAGTCCAGGCTGGCCTCGAACTCACAGCGATCCGCCTATCTCTGCCTCCCGAGTGCTGGGATTAAAGGCGTGCGCCACCACGCCCGGCCCAGAATATAGCTTCTTAATGTCCTAAACTGTATACATTTTCTTTTGAAATTTTCTTAATAAGATTCATCACATTACATCCTGATTGTTAGCCCCTTATTTTGAAATTTGAAGTGAACGTTAAAGTCCATCTCCACTGTCACAGCTCTCAGTACAGGCTGTTGTCACTGATTACCAAGAACTCTGAAGTCGCCTTGATAAAAGATCCCTGTGCTTCCAGATTTGGCTGCTCCAGTTCACTCACTGTCTACCCAAAAAACAAAATGATCTTTTAAAACAAGAAGTGAATCACCTTATTTCATGTTTACTATACTTTAGTCCCCTTTTTTAACCTGAACTCTGAACAGTCTTGATGGCCTTTTTGATTCAATGCCAGCTTGCTTAAGCCCTTACAGCTATTTTCTAATTGTTCTCAGAGACTCACCCTCCCTCCTCCTGCCCTGGTCTCCTCTGTTTTTCTTGCTCTCTTTGGTTAAAATAGTGTCCACAGCTCTCTCAACCCCTTCTACTGCTTCAAATCTCTAGATGTCCTCTCTAGGAGCCGGGGAGACAGCTCAGTAGGAAAGAACTTCACTCTGCAGGCACCAGGTAAAAAGCAGGGTGTTGGTGCTTGTGCCTGTAACCTCTCTGTTGGTGGCTGTAGACAGGAGGTCCTGAGAGCTTGCTGGCCAGCCAACCTGCTCTAAACAGTGAGCTTCATTTAGTGAGAAGCCCTGTCTTGAGGCAGAGGGCTAATAGCGGTAAAGGAAGGCACCCAGTATCCTGATCTCTGCAAAGACGCCAGTGCATTCCCATGCATGCAGCACGCACACGGATACACACACCACTTCCAAGCCTCCCCTAACATCTTGAGGATATGCTCAGTACCCATCCAGTTCTTCCCCTGGCAACACAAGCCAATTTTCAGACTTTCTTGTCACCTCCGGGTACAAATTGTTTTGAGGGAAGGGACTGTATTATTTTGTCTTTATATTCTGTTCACCGGCGTCCTTACTATCCCTTTAGTCATGAGGACATGGTGTTTGGTAAAAGTGTCTTTGAGATGAGTATTTGAAAGTTTGCACTGCACTGTTTCATTAAAATATGTTGGCATGATTGGAAATACCCTTCATCAGCTGGGTGGTAGGGGGGCACACCTTTAATCCCAGCACGCAGAGGCAGAGGCAGGTGGATGTGTGAGTTCAAGGATATCCTGATCTGCACAGAGAAACCCTGTCTTGAAAAAAACAAACCAAGGCCGGGTGTGGTGGCGCACGCCTTTAATCCCAGCACTCGTAAGGCAGAGGCAGGCAGATCGCTATGAGTTCAAGGCCAGCCTGTTCTACAAAGCGAGTCCAGGGCAGCCAAGGCTACACAGAGAGACCCTGTCTCAAAAAAAAAAAAAAAAAAAAAAAAAACGAAAAAAAAACATCCTTCATTTTGGAGGCCAATGAGATGGCTCAGCAGGTAAAATCACACAAGTGTGAAGACAAAAGTGCTTTGATCCCTACATATTCTCCTACACATAACGTACACATGTAAGAAAATGTAAAACCTAATTTCTGCATCCCAGGAGGCTAGGGAGATGCTCAGATGTTAGGAGCACTGGCTGGTTTTCCTGGGGACACAGATTTGATCCTCAGCGCTCACACACAGCTCACAAGTAAGACTGCAGCTCCGAGGGCTCCATCACCACCTGGCCTCTGGACACCAGGGATGCATGTGGTTCATAGACATACACGGAGGCAAAACATACATACACATTAAATCTTTAAAACAAACATCACAGTAAGGATTCTAAATCTAAGGGTTAAGTATGCTACATATATCCATTTTAGTCAACATATAATTTTTTTTAATATGTTTATCTGCATGCCTGGTACCCATGGAGGCCAGGAGAGGGCCTTGGATAGAGATGAAGTCAGTAGGAAGATATGATTTCTGCTTATCAAACTTGTCTTTGTTATGAGCCCCAAAGTTACAGGCCCCTTATTCTAGAAAAATAAGCTCTGTCAGCAGGGCAGTGGTGTAGATCACCTTGAGTTCCAGGACAGCCAGGGCTACACAGACAAACCCTGTCTGGGGTCAGGGAGAGGGGAATACATTGTTGTCTGACCCTGCCAGTTCTGAGTGGTTGTCTGCTTTGTGTCATAGCAGAAAAATCAGGTAAAAACAACAACAACAAAAAAAACAGCTGGGTGTGGTAGTGCATGTCTCACTCTAGAGGCAGAGGCAGATGCCTCCAAAAAAAAAAAAAGATTACAAACAATATAAAACAGTGTTGCTTCTATACCACATAGGATGGAGTAGTGTTTGGCGATTAATTAATGTGATTAATTTGGTTAATAGGCAAGACACTTGAGTGACCCAGGAGAACGGCCTGAATTCTAAACTGTCCACTCTTAAAATGAGAATGAAGAGTCCAGTCCCTCCGTGCATTACAAACATGAACTAGATGAAAAAGTATGTCAGGATAGAAGAAGAAATTGACTAGTGATGTTTTTATTCTAGCTATGGCATGGTGGCGTACTCCTTCAATCCCAGCACCGGGGAGGCCAAGGCAGGTAGATTTCTATGAGTTCCGAGACCAGCCTGGTCTACAAAGCAAGTACCAGGACAGGCCGGGCTGTTACACAGAGAAACCCTGTCTCCGAAAAACAAGGAAGGAAAATACCAGTGAGAGGGAACTGTGACACAACATGCCGTGTACATCTCTGTGTGCTTACAGATAATGCAAAGCATAGTTAACTCCTGCACAACTTTGAGCACAATTCCTCTCAGATTCCCTTTGTTCTAGCTTGAATCTGCAATGTCCTCCATAGGCTCACATATCTGTGAGTTTGTTTGAGACGGGGATCTCACTATGTAGCCCTGGCTGGCCTAGAACTTGCTTTATAGACCAAGCTGGTCTCAGACTCACAGCCAACTGTCTCTGCCTCCTGAGTACTGGAATTGAAGGTGTACATCACCCTACTCGGCTGTTTTAGGTTAAAAATTGTAATAGTTATGATTTTTAATTACCTGTGTGTGTCTGTGTCTGTACATGGGAGTGCAGGGGCCCACAGAGGCCAGAGGTATTGGATCTCCTGATGTTGGAGTTTGAGGCAGTTGTAAGCTGCCCCACGTGGATGTTGGAATCCACTCAGGTCTTCTGCAGGAGCAGCGCATGCTCTTAACCAGCCCCAGAGGATAACGTCCCACGTGGTGACACTGGGAGTTTGTGAAACTTTTAGGAGGTAGGCCTGGCTGGCAGAGGTGCTGGGGCTATCCTTGGCGGTTATGGCTTCCCCTCTACTTCCTGGTTTGTCACCATGTGAAGTGGTGGCAGCTGCAAGCTCACGCCACCCTGGACTGAAGCAGCTTGGTCATACCGTCCCTGCCACAAGGGCTGACATCTGAAATCCCTGAGTCAAACCTTTTCTCCTATTGTCAGGCGTTTTGTCAGTTAGGTCTCAAACCCAGGACAAATGGTGAACTCAGGTGCCTGTTGAACATACCAAATGGAGCTGGGTCTCCAGGTTCTTCCGTTAGCCATTTGTCCGGGGATTGAGACCTAACAGTCACAGCAATGAGAAAGGGAACCGCTGCAATATTGAACAGGGATTAAGTAGTTCCTAATCACCGCATCCTCTTGCTGCCGCGGTTGATGCTTTCTATGCCATGTTTCACGTGATTTAACGATGCCCTGACAGCATTTGGTAATTTATGAGTTGGTTCACAGTTGGCAATGGAAGCAGCGTTGCTGTTTATCAGGTCTTCCACACCAAGGCAGTTTAGTGGCCTAGGCTGATGTGTCTGTTTAGTCATACCAGGTGCAGGAAAGTAATTTCACCCTCCAATTAATTTCAACCTGTGACAAAATATAAGAGGAAATAGGTAAGAAATTAAGTGTATATCATGTGCTTGCAGTGGCTGAAGCATGATTAATCTAGCTTGTAGTGAGGGTGAGACTGTCTTACCTCCTAAAAGAAAACTTCTTCTGAAACTAGCTGGGAGTTGTGGAAAGTTCTAACGTGAAACTTAATCCCTACCTTTTCTCTTCCTACTTCAGTGGTAGCACACGTTGGGCAGGCGTTCTACCACTGAGCTCTATTCCTGACAGCCCTAATTTGTCTTCTCTGTAATTTTGCCTGTCGCTTTGGTTGTTTTAAGACGGTCTCAACTGGCCTATATCTTGCTTTGTACTTTGATCTCTGATTATCCTGAGTGCTTGCATTATAGGCATGTGGTCCCATGCCTGATGTACTTACTGCTGGCAGTCAAACCTAGGGCTTTATGTGCAAGTAGAAAAGGGTGTCAGCCCCCTTGGGACCTGGAGTTACAGACAGATGTGCAGGTCCATGTGAGCTCTGGGAACTAACCCCACGTCCTCTGCAAGAGCAGCCAGTGCTTTAACTGGTGAAGCTATCTCTCAAGCCTCTGCCTTTTAAAATATCTAAATTCATCTGACTACACGTGAGGTTGAACTCGGGGCCTTGTGAGTGCCAGGCAGGGCCTGTAGCACTGAGCTACAGCCCCAGGTCCAAGAACATCTAGCCTTCGAGAGGAATGGTTTTTGGAGATTCTGAAAACTAAAGATACTGACTCATCACCCCCATCCTTATGAAAGTGTGAGATCAGGAGGTGGGATTTACTTCCGAAAGAAAGAACCTGAGATTACTTGGAGTAAATTCATATTCTTGACCTTAATCTGGAGCCCAATCTTGGTTCATTTTTTTTGTTTGTTTGAGACAAGGTCTCGCCATGTAGTCAGTGATGTTATTTTCTTCCACTATTAGCCTCATAAACTCTGATATTGGCTATCCCTCCCTTTAAAGTTATCTTTATATTTAGATATTTTAGAGAGAGGCTGGAGAGATGACTAGATGTTGAAAATGCACACTGCTCTTACAGAGAAGCTCAGCTCCTGCACACATGTTGGGGGCTTACAGTTTCCTATGACTCCAGTTCCAGGGAGATCCAATGGCTCTGGCCTCTGCATGCACCACACTCAACACACATAACTACACACAGACATACACATAAAGTAAATCTTTTAGCCAGACCTGGTGGCTCAGGCCTTTAATCCTAACATTTGAGAGGACAGACGGGTAGATCTCTTGAGGTCAAGATCAACCAGAGATATATAGTGAGACCTTGTCTTAAAGGGGGAGAGCATAAATCTTTTATTTAAAATAAATCATATTTGTGCCAGGTAATGGTAGATCATACCTGTAATCTGGCACTCTGTAGGCAGAGGCAGGCAAATCTTCAAATTGGAGGCTAGCCTGGTCTACAGAGCAAGTTCTGGGACAGTCAGGGCTACACAGAGAAACCCTGTCTCAAAAAAAAAAATTGTGTTTGGGGGTAGAGAAATGACTTAGCAGTTAAGAGCGCATTCTGTTCTTGCAGAGGACCAGAGTTAAGTTCCTAGCACCTACCTTGTACCTTACAGCCAGCAGCCCATAACACCAGTTTCAGGGGTTCAGTGCTTTCTCTGGTCTCTTCAGGAATCTGCACTCAAGTACACAGACACACACACACACACACACTTAAAAAATAAAATCTTTTTTTAAAAAATATGTCAAAAGTTTCACATGAGCTAGGCATGGTGGCACATGCTGTAATCCTAGCTCTCCAGAGGTTGAGATCAGGGCATTCCTAGTTCTAGGCCAGTTGGGCTCCATGGTGAGACCCTGACTCAAAAGCACAAAGCAAACTAAGTTTCAGATGTGTTGCCACCAGGCTTCCTTCTACATAAGGTTCTGGTTTTGGTGTCACTCTTTCTGTCTGCTGACTGTGTATCGGTGCCCTTCCTTGCATCTGAAAGAATCATCGAGGTTTCCTCAACTCTAGAATTAAAAACCAGTGAAAGCGACTTAGGAAATATTAACAGGCTAATGTGACTCTCTTGTAGGGCAGTTGTATGACGGCTATGACGAAGAGTACGATTGTCCCATTTTAGATGAAGACAGAGTAAGTATGACTGGACTGACGTGCATTGGTTGAACCTCGTGGGAAATTCATTTCTGTTCCCTTAGGAACGTTCATGTTTTATTTGTTTGTGTGTTCATCACAGGTTATTGATGAGTTAGAGACGCAGATGAGAGAAGGCGGCGTTATTGTCGATTACCATGGTTGTGATTTCTTTCCTGAGCGCTGGTTTCACATAGTTTTTGTGTTGAGAACAGATAATAGTATATTGTACAAACGACTTGAAACAAGGTAAGGAAAAAAAAACCTATTCGTTTCTGTTCTTAAATAAATTTTATTTGCATTCACGAGGTGGGCTGATACTGCCATGAGAAGACTTTCTGTTTGAAAAATATCTGCTTTATTTCTTCTCTGTAAAGTAATCTGTGATATAGTTATACTGAACCAAAGACATTTTTAAGGCGCAAGTGAGTACTTTCTGAGTAATGAAATATCTCAACTGAACCCCTCACCCCCACCCCACAGACGGTGTTTCTCTGTGTAGCCCTGGCTATCCTGGACTCACTCTGTAGACTAGATTGGCCTTGAACTCAGAGATCCATCTGCCTCTGCCTCCCGAGTGCTGGGATTAAAGGCGTGCACCACTACTGTCCAGCTTTTCCTGAAATTTGATTTAATAAAATGTACCAGATATAAACCCCCACATAATTGTGCTTTATCCTCTATACTAGCCTTTCCTAGAAAAAGAGCCAAACAGTAATATTCTTTGTTTAAACACTATCCATTCAAATTGTCCCTATACTAACAATGGGGAAGCTTATGAAAATTAACAAGATATGCACTGATGGTGCACTCCTTTGAGCCTAGCATTCGGGAGGCAGAGGCAGGCAGATCTCTGAGTTTAAGGCCAGCCTGGTCCACAGAGCAAGTTCCAGGACAGCCAGGGCTACACAGAGAAACCCTGTCTAGGAAAAAGAAAAAAAGAAAACTTACAAGATAATTCAGCATTTCACAATCATTAAAGTAGAACATCATATTTAACAGAAAAAAAGAATTTGGGGGGAAACTTTTTCGATGTCTTTTGATCCAGCCTGTAGGCAGATGGAAACTCTAGAGGGAGTTAGAGAATAGTATCAGAAACAAAAGCTCCAGAATTTCCCCAAATCTAGGGTTAGAATTTGTGATTCTCACTGTGGCCAGTCCCAGTTAACCACTAGTTAGGATGCTTGTAGAGTCCTTGCACAGATGACAGTTGGCAAATGTAAGTCAAGTTCAGCTAAGCTAGATCTAAACTTTCTTTGTTCTTTAGTGAAAAGCCATTATGAGCGTTTGAACAAAGAAAAATAGATGTAAGGTGTGCAAGTGAGCCAGGTGTAGTGGCGCACGCCTTTAATCCCAGCACTCGGGAGGCAGAGGCAGGTGGATCGCTGTGAGTTCGAGGCCAGCCTGGTCTACAGAATGAGTCCAGGACAGCCAAGGCCTCACAGAAAAACCCTGTCTCCAAAACAAAACAAACAAACAAAAGAAACCAAAAGGGCTGGGGAGATGGCTTAGAGGTTAAGAGCACTACCTGCTCTTCCAAGGGTCTTGAGTTCAATTCCCAGCAACCACATGGTGGCTCACAGCCATCTATAATGAGATCTGGTGTCCTCTTCTGGTACAAAACACTATATACATAATAAATAAATATTTTTAAAAAACAAAAAAAAAGTCTTCCATACAGATGTTGTTGTTTCTGTTCCTCTGGGTAAAGAGAGTGTGAGAAGTATTTTTATGTAGTTTTTGTTTTGGGTTTTTTTGTTTGTTTTTTGTTTTTTGTTTTAAGAGACAGGGTTTCTCTGTGTAGCCTTGGCTGTCCTAGACTCACTTTGTAGACCAGGCTGGCCTGGAACTCACAGCGATCCACCTGCCTCTGCCTCCCGAGTGCTGGGATTAAAGGCGTGCACCACCACACTTGGCTATTTTGGCTTTTTGAGACAGGGTTTCTCTGGGTAGCCCTGGCTGTCCAGGACTCACTTTGACAGAGATCTGCTTGTCTCTGCCTCCCAGGTTCTGGAATTAAAGGCGTGTGCCACCACACCCAGCCCTAGTTTTTGATATATTCAAAAAAGTGTTCAGTTTCTAGAATGTTCCCAAAGCTAAATTAATGCCATTATGGTCACTTAACCTCTCTTTGCCTTCTAGGGGTTATAATGAGAAGAAACTACAAGACAATATTCAGTGTGAGATTTTTCAAGTTCTTTATGAAGAAGCCATAGCATCTTACAAAGAAGAAATTGTGCATCAGCTGCCCAGTAATGAACCAGAAGAGCTAGAGGATAATATCAACCAAATCTCAAAGTGGATTGAGCAATGGGTCAAAGATCATAACTCTTAACTTACAGCCTGGGTACCAGCACCACCGCAGTACCCCCTCTATCCCACATCTTAGGAGGCAGCAGCTGTCTACATAATGAGTTCTAGGCCAGTCAGGGCTGCGCAGTAAGACTCTGTTTCAAAGAAAAAAAAGAAAAAGCCTGGCCACAGTCCAGCCTCCCTTGTCAGTAGCCCTCAGTCCACATAATAGGAATGCCCAAGGATCAGCAGAAGAAAACTGTGTTGCAGCATTAGCTGCTGCCTCGATTTCTTTTTCTCCATGAGAAAGCTTAAATAATCTCAGATATAAATATAATTTATTAAGAATTGAATCCGAAAATTGTCTTCAAATTCAACTGATAATAAATCTTATCAATGAGTACACATCTTTTAAATTTAATCACTAAAATGTAGGTGATTTCTTAAAATAAAATGGAAAATTAAAGAGGCACCATCACTATTGTTTTCCCACCACACCCCCACCCCAAGACAAGGTCTCTCTGTATAGCCCTGACTGTCCTGGACTCTATTTGTAGGCCAGGCTGGCCTTGAACTCCCAGAGATCCTCCTGCTTCTGCCTCCCCAAGTGCTGGGATTACAAACATTCATGGTGCACCCAGCTCAGTATTGCTTTTTTATTTTGAAAAAAAAAAAAAAAAAGATCAGAGGGCTCTGATGAGATGGCTGAGTAAGTGAAAGCACTTGACCCTAAGGCTGAGGACCTGGGTGCAGTGTCTGTGTCCCACATGAGGGTAGGAGAGAACCAGCCCCCACAGACTGTCCTCTGAGTTCCACATGCGCTCTGTGGCATGTGCACACACACACACATATACACACACACACCCACACATATACATACACACACAAAACAACTGAAAAGTAGATGGCACCATGGATGAAGTGTATCTGTAACAATTCCACCTGTATGCAGTAACCCGCCTCCCAGCAAACAGCTACTGCGTGGGAGGCTTCTGCACCGCAAAGCCGAGTCCACCTGATGCTCAGCTTTTCTGTCTGTGTGTCATGGCTTCATTCCCTCACCACATTTAGGTCTTCCTGGAGCTACACTGGACACTGTAAACAATACTTCTTCTGCATACAGAATTTATTTGGTACAATTTACTGACCTTTAGCCTCAGGTTACCTCTCTCTAGGAAATAATCCTTGCAGCGATTTTATGCCTATAAAACATACATAGTTTTTTTTTTGTTTTTGTTTTTAGGTGATCGGGCTGAGAAAATAGCTATCAGTAAAGTACTTTTTTTTTTTTAAAGTACTTTTAAGAGATCAGTAAAGTACAGTAAAGACAAGAGTGATTCCCAGAAAAAGGCGCATGTGGTGGCACATGCTTGTAATCTGAGTGCCGGAGAGGTGGAGACACGTGGTCCCTGGGTCTTTCTGGCTAGCCTAGCCTACCTCATCAGGTTCAGGCTAATAAGACACTCTGTCTTAAAAATAAAGTGAATGGCGCCCAGGTAATAATGTCCAAGGTTCTCTGCCCTTCATGTGCACCACTACACACGTTCAATAGCACAACATGCCCATGAGGATTATATCATCTTAGAAAATACAGCCCTCAGGCTGGGCTCAGTGGATCGCTGTGAGTTCGAGGCCAGTCTGGTCTACAAAGCAAGTCCAGAACAGCCAAGGCTACACAGAGAAACCCTGTCTCGAAAAAATACAGTCCTCGTTTTTTCACAGAATGTTACCGTCTTAAAATTTAGATTTAAAGCCAGGCAGTGGTGGCACACACCCTTAATCCCAGCACTTCCGAGGCAGAGGTAAGCGGATCGCTGTGAGTTCAAGGCCCTCCTGGTCTACAAAGCGAGTCCAGGACAGCCTGGAAACCCTGTCTTGGAAAAACAAAACAAAATTTAGACTTAATGGCCCAGCTGTGGTGGTGCATGCCTTTAATCCCAGCACTTGGGAGGCAGAAGAGTACGGATTGATGTTGGAAGCCACCCTAGTCTACAAAAGGAGAACAGGACAGCCAAGCGCTACACAGAGAAACGGGGGGGCGGGGAGGGGGAGGCGAGGGGGTTACAGTTGTTTTGGCAGTATGGCTCAGTGATGGCATATGTTTCAAGGGACAAAGCCTGTCATAGTCACTGTTCTGCTGTGAAGAGACACCATGACTTATAAAAGAACTTATAAAAGAAAGCATTTGATTGGGAGGCTTGTTAATAGTTTAAGAAGGTGGTGCGTTCATCTCGGGCCATCATGGCAGGAAACAGCACTGGGGCAGGAGCAGAGAGCTTACATATGACCCACAAGCAGGAGAAAAAGAGAGATATTAGTTCTGCTATTGGCTTTTGAAACCTCAAAGCCCACCCCCAGTGACACACCTCCAACAAGGCCACACCTCTTAATCCTTCCAAACCTTGTAGTTCTACCAACCGGGGACCAAGCTTGCAAATATATGAGGTTATGGGGGCTTTTCTCATCCAGACCACACAAGACCACGGCATACAATCATCAGCACCCCACAAAAGATAAAGTGTACGGTTCACATTTGTTAAAAGTTCGTCTCCCCTTAGCCGGGCGTGGTGGCGCACACCTTTAATCGCAGCACTCGGGAGGCAGAGGCAGGCGGATCGCTGTGAGTTTGAGGCCAGCCTGGTCTACAAAGCGAGTCCAGGACAGCCAAGGCTACACAGAGAAACCCTGTCTCAAAAAAAAAAAAAAAAAAAGTTCGTCTCCCTCCCCACGTCTCGGCCCCGCTCAAGTTACAGGACTCCTTAATCTCTTAGTTTGAGTTAATCCGTTCTGTGGTAGACATAAAGGTTGCAGAGTTTTACTCTCACAAACACATGAATGATAACATGATTTACGATGCCAGGCATCGTAATGAATTCACACAGGCACGCCTAGAAGCAGTTCACTGGTTGCAGTGTAGGCGATGGAACCAAGCGCAGAAGCTAGGTGACCGCGTGGGGCTTATGTGAAAGACTCCATGCAGGTCAGCATCGAGGCAGCCGGGCCCCCAAGATAAACTCCATTCTAAGTCACGGTTTTCCTCATACCTAATTAACTAAGGACAACACAGACTGCCTCCGGAGAAGAATTGAGATGTTCGTTACTGCAAGAGAAAGATCTGATATCCATTTTTAAAAAAATATTTTTGTTTATTTATTATGTATATTGCTCTGCCAGCATGCACACCTGCACACCAGAAGAGGGCACCAGATCTCATAATAGATGGTTGTGAGCCACCACCTGGTTGCTGGTCATTGAACTCAGGACCTTCGGAAGAGCAGCCAGTGCTCTTAACCTCTTGAGCCATCATCTCTCCCAGCCTCTGATGTCTATTTCTAAACCAGAGTCATCTTTAAACCTAGCGAAGTGTTTGACAACCGCAAAGCCTTCGATTATTACAAGATGTTTAATACACAATCATTTCGGCAAGGTAATTAAGTTGATCCAGCCTGTTGGATGGGTTAGGGCGAGGTAGGAAATGAACAGGGATAGATAGGTCTTAGCACCAGGCTAAGTACTCCAGGGCTCACTCTGGCCCACGCTGCCTTCTGGGTTTCTAACTCCAGAAAGCCTCGATTCCAAGATCTGCCTCTCCCGGGAACCTCACCTCCGGCGCATTCTCCTCTTAGTCCCTAACGTCCCAAGGTTGGGACCATTTAACTTTACGTGCACTGACGCTCACCCTGTCCTAGTCCGCTCTAAATCTCAGGCTTTTATTTGTACGTCGGTTGTCCATCCGGCTTTGGAACCGAGGTTGGAGGAGGGCAGCTAACATCCGGTTTCACGCAGGCAGGGACGCTGGGCTCCGGAGGACTGGCGCGCGGCTGGGTCACCGGGACCTGGCGGCCCTTCCTGGTCCCTGGCGGTGGTCGTGCGGTCACGTGGCCTGAGGACGCGCGGCGGTGCGGGGTGAGCCACTGAAAGGGCGCGAGGGCTGCGCGCGGCGGCAGGTTAGGTCTTTGCGCGGATGCGCGGAGTGCCAGCGTCAGGCCTGGGCGCAGGGAACCCGGGGTGGGGAGGTTCCGGAGCCCGGCTGCCGAGTAGTGGAAACTCCAGGTGGTAGTCAGATTTGCGAACTGGTTCCTTTTCCCGTACAGCCAGCCATCAATAGCGTCGTCTGACACTGGAGAATACCGATTTCAAAAACGTAAATGCTGTGCAATATCCTGGTTTCAATATCCTGAAACATAAGGCTACACAGAGAAAAAATTTTTTTTAAAAATCCTGAAACGAAAAGGAACGAACAAAAAAGTCTTGGAGAAAAACAGGAACCCCACGGAAGTCTGTGGTTTAATATTACCTGCACCAGTGTTTTCGTCTCGATTTTTGATGAATGTAACCTAATGCTAACTTTAGAGGAATTTAAGTGAAAGATGTACAGGTTTTAATCTTTGCAACTTATTATAAATTTAAATGTATTCTAAAGTTAAACGTTACTCTATAACGCCCCACAGCAAAGTGAAGTGGGCCACGGTTCACTGAGGAGGGCTTATGTTAAGTTTTTTCCCAGGCGGGACAGGAAGTAGTAGCTGTTTGATCAACTTGTTTGCTAAAGCAAAGTTGTCAGGCTAGTGGGGGTAGATCCTGCTGGCCTGCGATTTCCCGGTTGGAGTTTGTCCTCTCTTAATTCTCTTCAACAAACAACTTGGAGCATCTGTTAGATGTAGCAAATGTGACACACTCTTTGAAATAATGGGAGTCACGGGGTGTCTTAGGGCAAGACCGGGCCATCCTTAGATTTGTTTTAAAAGCATTGACTTCTGCAGCGATGTGTAGAGTGGCTTTATTGGCTTAGCCCAGAAGAAGCAATCAGAAATTCAACTAGGAAATTAAAGTGCCAAAGATATGATTTGGGGAGATTTTTGTGAGAGTTAAAGACTTAACAAGTGGCCGGACGTGGTAGCGCTCGCCTGTAAACCCAGAGGCAGAGGTAAGAGGATTGCTGCGAGTTCGAGGCCAGCCTAGTCTACAAAGAGAGTTCCAGGACAGCCAGCGCTACACAGAGAAACCCTGTCTCGAAAAACCAAACCAAACCAAACCAAATAAAACAAAACCTTAACAATTGAAGTCATGAGAGGATCAAAGAGAAAAGAGAGAGAATTGATTGTAAAGTATTTTACTTGATGGCTTTGGAACACAGATGGATGACACGTTTGAGAAAATAGAGAACTCCTGAAAAGACCTGGCTTGGGGTGAGATAATGAACGTGTTTTGAGTTGTATTTGAATTCCTGGCAGAGTGTTCAGCCGGAAATGTGTGTTTAAGAGTGAAGAGCCAGGCACCGTGGCTCACGCCTGTATCCCAGCCTGGTCTACGAAAGCGAGTCCAGCATAGTCAAAGCTACACAGAGAAACCCTGTCTCGAAAAGCCAAAAAGAAAGAAAATCAACAACAAGATAGATAAAACTGGTATGCAAATCTTCCTTTTCTTGGAGGATTCAATCTTACTTTGTAGCCCAGGTTGGTCTCAACTGCAATCCTTCTTCCGCGGCCTCTTGAATTGGTTGTATACTACCATGTCAGCTTAATACTCAAATTCAGATTATTTATTTGATTACTGTAGTTTATCTCAGATATATCCATGGTGCTTTCAAGTGACCCCATCCGGTCTTTATACCTAAACTCACTTTGGAGCCAGCGACTCAAATCAGGATCAGAGATCTGAGGTTATGAAATCTGCGCTCAGGCTCCTGGGGGAGCCGCTTGCTCAGTTCTACAGCTTCCTGTTGCCCTGATGAGTATCGGACATAGTAAACTCACTGGAAGGTTTGTGATTCTAAGAAGTAAAGTTTGATTCTTACAATCACATATGAATACCACACACCCAATACCCATCAGAGGTACATTTAAAAAACAAAAAACAAAAAACATTAGAGCTGGGCAGTGGTGGTGCATACCTTTAATCCTAGCACTCGGGAGGCAGAGGCAGGCGGATCTTTGAGCTTGAGGCCAGCCTGGTCTACATAGTGAGGTGTTCCAGGACAGCCACAGTTATGTAATAAAGAAATCCTGTCTTAAAAAGAAAGAAAAAAGCTGGGGGGGGGTTGTGGGGGGGGGTTGTGGGGGGGGGTTGTGGCATACGCCTTTAATCCCAGCACTTAGGAGGCAGAGGCAGGTGGATCTCCATGAGTTCGAGGCCAGCCTGGACTACAGAGCAAGTTCCAAGACAGCCAGAGCTGTTACACAGAGAGACCCTGTCTCAGGAAAGAAAGAAAGAAAGAAAGAAAGAAAGAAAGAAAGAAAGAAAGAAGAAAAAAAAAGACTATTCCATAGCCACTCCCAATTTCCCAGTGATCTTTGGGATCAGTCTATTCGCTGTCACTGACCTACATAAATGGCTTATAGCCTGGAAGGTTCACAGTAATCCAGTTAGTTACTCTGGCCATCAAGCAGGTCACCACTACATTTTTTGCTGGCATACTGAGTGCTGACTCCCAGGGCCTTGTGCACGCTAGGCAAGTGCTCTGACACTGAACTTGCCCAGCCCTGCTAGCTGTCACTGGACACCAGTTTTAACTGGATCTCATGTAGCATCTGCCTCTTTGTTAGCGTAAGCTCTGGCCTTCGCCCCTGTTGTTGCAAGTACACCAGATGCAATAAATGCACTATAGAGTTTCTGTTCTGTTGTGTTTTTGGCTTTGGTTGGTTGGTTGGTTTTGGGAGATGAGATCTTGCCATTTAGCCCAGGCTATGCTGGACCTCACTATGTAGCCCAGGCTATGCTGGACCTCACTATGTAGCCCAGGCTATGCTGGATCTCACTATGTAGCCCAGGCTATGCTGGATCTCACTGTGTAGCCCAGGCTATGCTGGACCTCACTGTGTAGCCCAGGCTATGCTGGACCTCACTGTGTAGCCCAGGCTATGCTGGACCTCACTGTGTAGCCCAGGCTATGTTGGATCTCACTATGTAGCCCAGGCTATGCTGGATCTCACTGTGTAGCCCAGGCTATGCTGGATCTCACTATGTAGCCCAGGCTATGCTGGACCTCACTATGTAACCCAGGCTATGCTGGACCTCACTATGTAGCCCATGCTCATCTCAAATGTATGATCCTCCTACTTTAGGCTCCCAGGCAGCGGGACCACAAGTGTGCACCCCTTTATGTTGTGCTTTGTTATTCCTGATTGTGTTTTATAAGAAGGCTGCAGTGTAGTCCAAGCTGTCTTAAAGTTTATGACTCCCCTGCTTCCACTTCTGAATGCTGGGGATACAAATCTTCCACACCATACCTGGCTAGTGGATGAGGTTCACTACTGAATATCCACTCATATGGTCATTCTTAGAGATGGACACCTGGATTATTTCTAGTTTTTGGAAGAATTATTTTCTCTATGTATCTATGTGTGTGTGTGTGTGTGCAGTCTGCAGGTTTGTGTAACTGTTTTTCAAAATATTTATTTATTTGTTTGTTTGTTTATTTTTGGTTTTTCGAGACAGTGTTTCTCTGTGTATCCTTGGCTGTCCTAGACTCACTCTGTAGACCAGGCTGGCCTCGAACTCACAGCAATCCGCCTGCTTCTGCCTCCCAAGTGCTGGGATTAAAGGTGTGTGCCACCACTGCCCAGCTAAAAGATTTGTTTATTAAGTATACAGTTAGGAGGGCACCAGATCTCACTATAGATGGTTGTGAGCCACCATGGGAATTGAACTCAGGACCTTTGGAAGAGCAGTCAGTGCTCTTAATCTCTGAGCCATCTCTCCAGCCCCAGCATCTGGCGTTAATAATGAAAAATAAGATAGCAATATCAGCACAAAGCCCAAGACTGATTCCGTTTGTTTGGAAGTTCCGGTAAGCATCTGCTTAAGCAGCAGGATATTTATTTATATTTCCATCCTCATCTGCCCGAGACTTGTTACTGTGATTGTTTTTATATTATTGTTGTTAATTATGTTTCTCATTGAATTGAAGCTTGACAGTAGGTTGTTGGTTTTTTTTTTTAACTCCTAGTGTTTTTTTTTTTTCAAGGTAAAGTATTTCTACACAGTTGCAACAAAACCGCTGTTTTGAAATGCTCAGTGTTGAAAGCCTGAGCCGGCCACACTCCATGCTGAAGGGAGGAGGCTGAGTGCCCGTGCAGCAGTTGCTCCCCTTGACCAAGTAAGTGGCCCCGGTGGGCTGAGGGCTGAGGGGGTTCAGGGATGGTACACTCTCTAAGATGCTGTCTCCAAAAGACATTGTCCTTTCTTTCTTTTTTCTTTCTTTTTTTTTTTTTTTTTTGGCTTTTTGAGACAGAGTTTCTCTGTGTAACCTTGGCCATCCTGGACTCACTTTGTAGACCAGGCTGGCCTCGATCGCACAGCGATCCACCTGCCTCTGCCTCCCGAGTGCTGGGATTAAAGGCGTGCGCCACCACGCCCGGCCAGAAGACATTGTCCTATGGTGCCTAGCGTGGAGCCTAGCTGACATGACTGTTGCGTGTCCTTGTCCTAGAGGCAAGCATTTATATTTGTGTGTTCTCTCCTCTATTTTTTATCTGTGTAGCAAACAAGTCTTTATTGGGCAACAGTTATGTTTTAGAGACTGGGTTATGTTCTAGGGTGAACCAGGCAGGAACACCGTACCTATGGGATGTCCGTTCTGCATGAGGGTGTTTGAAGCAGGTTTGGGCTGTGGTAGTGGCGAATGTGCAGGTGACTGACCTAGCCTAATATGTATGTATGTCCCCTGAGGAGGCCTGAGTCACCTTCTGCTTCTCTCAGCTCCCTCACTTTATCAGATGGATTGAGGATTGATGACATAGTTTGAGAAACAAGTAAACTGCAGAGGACTACGTCACAACGTTGTAAGCACTGAGGGAAGAAAGGAAGGAGCAAAATGGAAACAGGAAGAGGAGCTGGACATGATGGTGCCTGCCCTTTATCCTAGAATTCAGGGGACACGGGAAGGCAGATAGATATCTGGGTTCCAGCCCACACCTGGCTCTTTTTTTTTTTTGAGACAGGGTCTTCCTGTGTAGCCTTGGCTATCCTGGACTCCCTTTGTAGAGTCGAGGCCAGGCTGGCCTCGAACTCACAGAGTGCCGGCATAAAAGTGCTGGTGTGTTATTTTAAGGCAAGCTTTTCCTTTGTAGCCCAGGCTGGACGTGAACTGGCCTCTTCCTGCCTCTACCTTCTAAGTCTAGAAGTTACAAGCCTGTGCTTCGGTGGCTTGCAATTTTATTTGTTTTATTTTGCAGTGTGGGGAATGGAACCTAGGGCCTTATGCGTGTGAGGCAAGTGCTCGGCCACTGAGCAATAGCTCCTGCCTCGAAGCTTGTTCATGTAAGATAGTCTCCTAAGAAAGGCCACCAAGAAGGTGACAGACACTGAAGTAAGGACCCAAAGAGGCTGAGGAGCCAGGTGTGCAACTATGTAGGGGAGGAACAGTGCAGGTAGCGCCGAGCTCTGAGGGGCAGAATGCCTGGTCCACACAAGAGCCGCGGAGAGCCTGGGGTAGCCAGCATCGCTATGGGAAGAGATGGACAAAGTCAGGGCCTTTGCTCGTGGCATCAGCTTTTGGTTTTTACACAATAAAGGGAGATTTTGAGCACAAATGGGACAGCACCTTCCTCGTCTATTTACTATTTGCAAGCCTCATAGACCCAAGGGTGCCCTTGACCCTACAGAAAGGCGAAGTCTTTCCGTAACAGTGTTAGTCATATGAAGCCTCTTTCACACTTGTCTGAATTTTGTACCACACTCAGACTTGTATGAACAGAACCGGTTCCTTTATAAAGTGTCTAAATGTCACCTCAGTACACCAGTTTACTTTTCCCTGATCAGCAGGGCACTGCGTTCACACTGCAAGCCCTCCCGGCATCCCAGCACCTCACCTCGATCTCGGGACCCTTTCCTGTGGAAAAAGACCCGAGATGTCAAATGAGTCCAGTTAGGATTGCAAAGGGCACTTGTGTGCTAGGGTTTTGTTCTGTTTTGTTTTAATCTAAATTTTATTTACATTGATGTGTATGCGTGTGCCTCCTTGTCAGGTATGCTTACCACTTGTGTGCAGGTATCCTTAGAGGCCACAAGAGGGTGGTCTGAGATTACGGGCAGTTGTGAGCCACCTGATGTGGTTGCTGGGAATTCAGGTCTGGTCTCCTGCAAGCAGTGAATGTTCCTAACCACTGAACCATTTCTTCAACCCCTCCCTTCCTTCCTCCCTCTTTCTTTTCTTTTTTCTTTCTTTCTTTTTTGGTGTGTGTGTGGTTTGTTTGTTTGTGTTTTGTTTTGTTTTGAGACAGGGTTTCTCTGTGTAGCCTTGGCTGTCCTGGAACTTGCTCTGTAGACCAGGCTGGCCTCAAACTCAGCAGAGATCCACCTGCCTCTGCCTCCTGAGTGCTGGGATTAAAGGCGTGCACCACCACCAAGTAGCTTTTTAAAAAATTATTGACTAATATTCCTTTGTGTGTGTGCATACACCCCATTTTCTTTATTCATAATTTGGTAGTTTTAAGATTTATGTAGTATATATACAGTGCTCTGCATATATGTGTGCCAGCAAGCCAGAAGAGGGCACCAGATCTCATTATAAAGCACCGTGTGGTTGTGGGGAATTGAACTCAGGACCTCTGGCAGAGCAGACAGTGCTCTTAACCATCTTTCATGTCTTTTTGGGGGAGGGAGGCAGGAAAAAAAACAGAAGAGGGATCGCTGCATCTGCTGACTGCTCTTTAACCGTTGCTTTCCTTAACTACAAACAGCTTGTTTTCTCTTATTTGGCTAATGAGCAAAGTGTCGAGGTCATCAAGCGAAACGGAAGATATCTGGGAAACAGAGGAGGATGACATGACAGAAGGTGACCTAGGGTATGGCCTCGGAAGAAAACCTGGTGGCCTTTATGAAGTTTCGTGTTCGATGACCTCTAAGAAAAGGTCAGATGGGAAGAACTTGAGCCCTCCTCCGTTTCCAAAAAAGGGGGAGGAAAGAAGCGAAACCATTTTCCAGTATTCCAGGAATAAGGGCATTGGAGATCCAGGCGCCCATGGATGCAGAGTGTCTGGCGGCAGACGACAGAGCAGCGTGGGTAAGTAAGATCACGGAGCTTCCTCTCCTGCCTTCCCCTGCATGTGAAAATCAGGACCTGCAGTAGATTTTCATCCTTATCTCCTTATTTATTTTTTGTTTAATTTGTCTTGTTTTTCGAGACAGAGTTTCTCTGTATAACAGCCCTAGCTGTCCTGGAGCTCTATTTGTAGACCAGGCTGGCATCACATACTCAGAGATCCGCCTGCCTCTGCCTCCAGAGTGCTGGGATTGAAGGCAAGCGCCACCACCCCCAGCTTCCTTAAGTTTTTTGTTTGTTTGTTTTGTTTTTGTTTTTGTTTTTGTTTTTGTTTTTCGAGACAGGGTCTCTCTGTAGCCCTGGCTGTCCTGGACTCACTTTGTAGACCAGGCTGGCCTCGAACTCACAGTGATCCGCCTGCCTCTGCCTCCCGAGTGCTGGGAAGATTTTGTTTAGATTAAATTTGTTTACTTATGGGGGTTAGGGGTGCAAGCCCATGCCAAGGAATGCAACAATGTAAATGGATTTAATTGTTCTATTAATATTATTAATGCCAGTTATTAATACAGTGGCAGTTATTCCTTAACCCGCTATTTTCCACATAAAAGACACAGAAACTTGTTAGATTTATTATTTTATTTGGATTTTTGGAACAACTTTCTCTGTGTAGCCTTGGCTGTCCTGGGCTTCCTTTGCAGACCAGACGGGGCTTGAACTCACAGCGATCCGCCTGCCTCTGCCTCCCTGAGTTCTGGGATTACAGGCTTTTAGATTTATGATAAACCTTAAAGCAATGGAGTTGGGCAGATACCAACCCTCTAAGCTATCTTGTCTGCTTCCCAGCCAAAATCTCCATAAATACTTGCAGATGTTCCATTTGGGCTGCTCTCAGGCTAGTCCTCAGAACAAGCAGCTCTCCGCCACGTGCTTCCTATTAGAGTAACCCAAGGTTCCTGCTACTTTCTTCCGCCTTCCTCTCTCCACCCCTACAAGGCCCCGAACCTTCGCTCCACCTACCTCTCTTCTGCCCCGCCCACTTTACTAGCCAATCAGGGATAACTTGGGAGCAAGGTGCGCACAGCGTCATTTTGGATGCATGAGAGTTTGCTCCTAGGACAGGAAGGATCTTGAGGGACAAGCAATTAGTATTTGAATACATAGTAGCTCCAGGTCAACCCCAAGGCCGGACTTGAAGAAAACAGTTCTTTACTTACACCAGGTGGGTGCCAGGGGTGGAACTTGAGTCGCCGGGCTTGGTGGCAGACGCGTCTACTTGCTGACTCACCCCGCTGGCCCAATCATATTCTCCTGAAGGAATGTGCGGAGGTTTTGTCTGCTTGTTTTGGTTTTTGGTTTCTAGAGACAAGGTTTCTCTGTGTAGCCTTGGCTGTCCTGGCTTTGTAGACCAGGCTGGCCTCGAACTCACAAAGAGATCCGCCTGCCTCTGCCTCCCGAGTGCTGGGATTAAAGGCATGCGCCACCACCGCCTGGCTCAGATTTTGCGGAGTTAAAAGTAACTGATGTTTTCTTTATGAGTAGTGCCACAGCCACGAAGTGCAGTATCCAGGCAGCTCTGATATCATACGCACGTTAGGCTTCCCCTTTCTGTTTTGGTGGGGCTGGGGGTTGTTGTTTTGTTTTTCTTGGTTTTTCAAGACAGGGTTTCTCTATGTAGTCTTGGCTGTCCTGGACTCACTTTGTAGACCAGGCTGGCCTCGAACTCACAGTGATCCTCCAGCCTCTGCCTTCCAAGTGCTGGGTTAAAGGTGTGCGCCACCACCGCCCGGCTTTGTCTTTTTTTTTTTTTTTGAGACAGTCTGGACTCACTTTGTAGACCAGGCTGTCCTCGAACTCACATTGATCCACCTGCCTCTGCCTCCCAATTGCTGGTATTACAGGTGCCTTCTGTTAGGCCGTTTTATACCCCACCCCACCCCCCACCCAGTCAACACTTAATTGGGTCCTCTAGTGCCAGGTGCAGGTCTAGGTTGTGGGAATAAAAAAGAACAAATTACACAATTAAAGTTACAGGAGGCATCTAGTTGTCACTGGCCTTGGAAGGAAAATTAAAGTTTCATTCCCAGGTATTATTATTACTCCATTGATTAAGCTTAAGCTAAGTACTAAAATACATGTATTTGGCTTAGAAGATTCATGTTTTCCTACAAATATGTGTAGTAATTAGCACAGTAACGTAAGTTTCATATCACTATCCTTTAGAAGGTGTTGTTTTTAAAACCACATATCTTTTAATTTATGGATATTTTAGGGTTTGTATTTTTATCATTAGTTCTAATTTTTTCACTTTGCAATTTAATATTTTGTAAGCAAATGCCCTGTATTTTGCAAGGGGTGGTGTGGACATTTTGAAACAGGGTCTTTCTACAAAGCCATGGTTATCCTGGAACTTACTATGTGGACTAGCCTGGTCTCCAACTCCCAAAGATGCACCTGCCTCTGCCTCCCAAGTGTCAGGATTTAAGGAGCACGCCACCGTGCCCAGCTACATAACCAGTA
Organism: Acomys minous; assembly: GCF_964271855.1. Lineage (NCBI taxonomy): Eukaryota > Metazoa > Chordata > Mammalia > Rodentia > Muridae > Acomys > Acomys minous. Next base: position 96,092,679 of record NC_140492.1, on the reverse strand, counting down.
TCTAACTAAAAGTGTTCATTTCCTCCCCCCCTATAGATTCTAATTCTGAATTGTCAGATGAACAATTAAGGCAACGCCTTCGTGAAACTTTAGAGGTATGTCCTGTGTGATATGAGTGAGCATCGCTTCCCTGTCTGCTCCTCCAGGTTCCCCCTTCTTTCCTCATCTCTTGGGTTCATACTTTTAAACAGACCTCTTCTGTTTCTTATTTCTCTCCCTCTCTCCCTCCCTCCCTTTCTCCCTCCCTTCCTCCCTCCCTCCAGAAGCTGTGTGTGTGTGTCTCTCTGACTCTGGTTGTGTGTATCTCTTTCTCTGACTGTCTCTCTGTCTCTCTCTCCCTCTCATTTATTTTTGTTTGTTTGTTTTTGTTTTTTGAGACAGGGTTTCTCTGTGTTAGCCTTGGCTGTCCTAGACTCACTTTGTAGACCACGCTGATCTCGAACTCACAGTGATCTACCTGCCTCTACCTCTGCCTCCCGAGTGCTGGGATTAAAGGTGTGCGCCACCACGCCCGGCTTTGTTTTGTGTGTGTGTGTGTTTTTCGAGACAAGGTTTTTCTGTGTAGCCTTGGCTGTCCTGGACTCAGTTTGTAGACCAGGCTAGCCCCCAACTCAGAGAACCTACTTTCAAAGGCTGTAGCTCCAAAGAGTAGGAAGGAGGGCCGGGCGTGGTGGCGCTTTGTAGACCAGGCTGGCCTCGAACTCACAGAGATCCGCCTGCTTCTGCCTCCCAGAGTGCTGGGATTGCAGGCGTGCGCCACTGGGACCGGCATGGTGGCTAGCTCCTTAACCTGCTGAGCCATCTTGGTGGCCCTGGCTCTTGTTCTTAAAAAGCCCTCTTATGTAAGCATGCCCGCCACTTCAAGCAGATTTGCCACTTCTCTGTCTGGCTTCTTTAAACCTATCTTAAACTACTGGGGGAAAACCGCTTCCTCGTAGATGCCTTTCCTGTGTGTGGGGTTCAAAAAAAAAATCTGCCTTAATTTAATGTCCTTGAAGTCAGAAGACTAGAGAGTTGTTAGAAATTAGAAAAGAGAGGCGGTGAGAAGATGTGATGGCGTCTTGAAGGGAGAGAGCCTTCCAATTCTGAGTAAGAAAGCGAGTTTGCAAGTCCTAAGTTTTCAGGGGTTTGGGGATGCTCCACACCACATGGCCTAGCCTGGACTAGCCTACATGCCAAGGGGCATGGAAGCAGGCACTCAGTAGGACCATAAACTTATCCTGTAAGGATAAGGAGGGAAGGGCTGCAAGGCCACGGGAGAGCTTCTCATTAGCTCAGCCTGGAGAGGGAGAGACTGCAGGGCCAAGGCCTGACGGACAGCTAGAAGGTCCATAACCTAAAAAGAACGTCCCAGTTGGTCTGAGGAGCCCCACCCCGGTGGGCATGGCAGCTTTGAGTAGTTGGTTAATCTTTGGGCAAAGGAATCCTGCTTCCTAAGGCTAGATTACTAGGGCTATTAGATACCACAGCTGGAGATGTGAACAGAAATTGGTTGCCTGTAAGCCTTGGAGGGAAGAAGTCTGAAATTAAGGTATGCCCTACAGGCTAGGAACGCCACAGTCTGCAGCCGCCTTCAGAGGCAGCATGGCGATCTAAAAACCTTAATTTTTTTTTTATGTGGTAATGTTGTTTTTAACAAAAAAATCTCAATCGTTCAATTTTACAAGTAAAGATTCGGGAGCCAGATGCTGGGGTGAATGCCTGCTAGCTCAGAGAGGCAGAGAAAGCACTCAGCTGACCTTCCTCCTAACCGATGTTCATGACATCTCAAAAACCATCAAACTGAATGTCCCTCCCTTCTACTTCCTGTGCATCTGTCTCTCTGTGCATCCTCCTGACTTCCTCTTACTCTGTTATTTGTTTTTTTTTTTTTTTCCTATGTTCACTCCCTGTCAGCTGGTTGCTTGTTCTGCCTCTTGACCTATGGCTGACTTTATTTAATCCTGTTTACAATATTCAAGCAGAAAGCTCTTGGATTAAATGTATGTGCTAGGGTTGAGCCACACCACAACGAGAAACAGGTTTTTCTAATAAACAACACAGTCTTGACATTCACAGTGTGATCAAATATCCTGCTATACTAAAGCTTTTTCTTTTCACTTGGGTGTTGGCAGCGTATATCCATTACCCCAGCACGTGGGAGGTAGGGGCAGGAAGATGAGACATTGACTATATAAGCAGTTTGAAGATATTTGAGATGGCTTTGTAAGACAAAACAGCACCAAGAATTTTCTTTTCCTTACTGTTAACCATGTGCCTATGTAGGTAAATGCAAGAAGCAGGCTTTTGTTCCAACTGGAGCTTGTTTTTGTTTTTGTTTTTTTCCTATTGTTTGTTTTTTCCTCGAGACAGGGTTTCTCTATGTAGCCTTGGCTGTCTTGGACTCTCTTTGTAGACCAGGCTGGCCTCGAACTCACAGTGATCCGCCTGCCTCTGCCTCCCGAGTGCTGGGATTAAAGGCGTGCGCCACCACGCCCGGCCCAACTGGAGCTGGATAGTGATGCTCTTAGTTGTAGCCTGACTGGTTCCCTTCAAGATCTGTAGGAGCTCACAGCCTTGGGAAGGGTAGATGTGTGGACTAGCCACGTGGACTGTTGCAGGCATTGCGAGGCTTACTGCATCTCTGTCCTCAGGAAGTAGAGGTTTTAAAAACTGAGCTGGAAGCATCTCAGAGACAACTTGAAGCCAAAGAAGAAGCACTGAAAATCCTTCAAAGCATGGTAAGGACTTATTTCTGAAATTTTCACCACTTAATATATTCCAATAGTAAGCGGCATTGTGATCCCTGCGCTCAGGAGGCAGTGGCAGGAGTGAGAGTTCAAGACCAGGCTATATCCTGAGACCCTGTTTTGGGAACACACACACACACACACACACACACACACACACACACACACACACACACACAAACAACAACCAACAGTAATTAGTGATGTTTGTACTTTGTTAAACAAAAGTATCAGTGCTTAATATTGTTAAGTTTTAAGATACAGACATTAGGCTGGAGAGATGGCTCAGAGGTTAAGAGCACTGACTGCTCTTCCAGAGGTCCTGAGTTCAATTCCCAGCAACCACATGGTGGCTCACAACCATATATAATGTGATCTAGTGCCCTCTTCTGGCCTGCAGGTGTACATGCAGGCAGAGCACTGTATAATAAATAAATAAAGTCTTAAAAAAAGATAGACATTTTAGTAGCATAATTTCCTGATATTTTAATAGATTTATTTTGTTTTTTTTTTCCAAGACAGGGTTTCTCTGTGTAGCCCTGGCTGTCCTGGAATTTAGAGATCCACCTGCCTCTGTCTCCCGAGTGCTGGGATTAAAGGCGTGTGCTATCACAGCTGGCTGTATTTTCTTCTCTTCATTGCTAATAATCTATTTTATAGCCATACGTGTTTTATTTATCCTTCACCCACCAGCTGGTGTGAATCTCAGTTATTTCTTCTTTCTGACTATGATGATACTGCTGTGTATATTTCCCTGATAAGAAAATTCATTCACCGCACATAGTGGTTCATGTCTGTAATCCCAGCACTTGGGAGGCAGAGGCAGGCGGATCGCTGTGAGTTTGAGGCCAGCCTGGTCTACAAAGTGAGTCCAGGACATCCAGGGCTACACAGAGAAACCCTGTCTTGGAAAAAAAAAAAAAGAAAAAGAAAAAAAATCATTCATTTTCATTTGGGGGTGAAGGATATCTTCTGAATTTTAAACTATCAGTCTTCACAAAAAAGTGGTGATGTGACTTTCTCCTCTTGCTAATATTCTGTTATCTTAAATTAAAATGTGGGGCTGGAGAGATGGCTCAGCAGTTAACAACAGCACATACAGCTTTCTGATAGGGCCCAAGGTTGGCTCCCAGACCCCACATCAGGCAGCTCACACTGCTTGTAACTCCAGCTCCAGGAGATCTTGTTTTGTTTTTGTTTTTGTTTTTTTTTGTTTTTGTTTTTGTTTTGAGACAGAGTTTCTCTGTATCCTTGGCTGTCCTGGACTGGCTTGCAGGCCAGGCTGGCCTCGAACTCACAGAGATCCATCTGCTTCTGCCTTCTGAATGCTAGGATTAAAAGCGCGTGCCACTGTTCTCGCCCTGCTCCAGGAGATCTTACACCATTTCTGGCCTCCTCAGGTGCCTGCAAACACATGCACACAGACACACGGATTGAAAATAAAATAAATATTTAAAAAAATAAAATGTGCACATAGGAATATGTGCACAGATGCTGTAGTGTGCAGATAGGAATGTTAACACTTGATCTTGCTGATGCGGTTTTTATTTTATTTCCCCTTAGGCAGTGCTTGGCAAAGCCACGAGCCACATGCAGACAGTTCTTCAAAAAACCATAGAACAAAAGAGATCTTTGGAGAAGGTATTTGCAACTGTTAGCATTGACATGATCAGTCTGATAATATTCAAACATGATTCCTTTAGGGTCATCACAGTCACAGTGTCATTTGTGTGTCCTCCATAAGGAGTACTTCCGGTCTTTGATAGTTTTTCCCTTTGGGCACTTGCATTTTAAAACAGATTGTCACATGGGTAAAGTACGGCTTCTTTGTTTCCATTTTACGGTAGCAGGAGGTCCTGCCAACTTGGCACTTCTCATTTTCCTTCCTCTGCCCCAGGCGGGGTCAGTGTGCTTCCACACATCTCACTGGATATGGACGCGGGATCACCATAGATGTCTCTTTCTTATGTCAATTGTATCCTCCCTTGATGGGGCCATGTGGGCTGAGACTCGCAAGTGTAAATTTAGTTTCTGGTGTCTACATGGGCAAAGGTGGTCACCGAGAAACTTGCACTCAGTTTGCCGATTGTTTTTTTAAAGAGTTATTTATGTTTTTTATGTATGTGGATGTTTTGTCTGCATGTGCATCTACACACCAGAAGAGGGCATTGTGTCTCATGGGACTACAGTTATAGATGGTTGTGAGCCATCATGTGGGTGATGGGAATTGAACTCAGGACCTCGGAGAAAAAGGTGTGTGTGTGTGTGTGTGTGTGTGTGTGTGTGTGTGTAGCCCTGGCCATACTAGAACTCATTCTGCACTGGGCACTGGCCTTGAACTCAGAAATCCACCTGAGTTCTTTCTCTGCAGTGCTGGGATTAAAGGCATGTGCCAACATCACCAGGCAGTACAGCAAACTTTGAACCCAGTCAAACAGTTTAAATTTTCTTTTCTGTGTTCAGTGGGCCTAGGCAAAGTGTGTCTAAGTGCTAAAACGTCCATTGATGTACTTTACAAATGCTGTCGGCTCTTCTGAGCAGTGTTTTTACCCGTTTAACTGTTGTATGATTAAATGAGTTATTTCACTCTGTCAGTGTGTCTAAATGATTTATGCTGATAATTTCCATGAAATGTTCTTTCTTTAACATGAAGGTGGTATTTCTCTTTCTATAGGAAATAAACGCCTTACAGTGGGAAATGGAATTTGATCAGGATAGATGTAAAAATATAGAGGAATCTTGGACCCAAAAATATGACAGGTTTGTATGCTCATGGCATTGAGAACTGAACCTAGGGCCTTGTACATGTTCTGCAGTTACACTACAATTGAGGTGCATCCTTAGGCAAGTATGCGTAGCATCATCCAACATTTCCCCAAGGAAAAAATGTAAAGCATATAATTCAAGTGTAGTTTTAGGTGTCCTTCTTTGAGCAAACTATAAATAAAATGTGTATTGCTTATCTATTACCATTTCCATATATTCTGTTATTTTAATATACATGTATACATACATAGTGACACTTATATATATATGCATAGTAACCTCAGCTGCTGGAGAGGAGGAGGCAGAAGTCTCCTAACTTCCAGCCAATTTAATGAGATTGTTTTGAAATAAAATAAAACAAGGGCATGGATGTTGCTCAGTGGCAGAAGGCCTCGCTAGCATTTGTAAAGTAGCAACCGAAAACAAAGCCGCCTAAGGAGACAGCCCAGTGTGTAAAGGGTTTGCTGAGCAAGCGTGAGGACCTAAACGCAGATAACCGGCCTTTTACCCAAGCAAAGAGCAGGCATGGGTGTGGTTATCTGCAGTCCCAGCACGCCTACAGCATGATGGCCAAGGGACACATGGCTTTCCCAGAAGCCCACAGGCTAGCGAGCCTGGTATGGTGCAGCAGTGAGTACGAGACCCTGCCTCAGGAAGGTCCTGCAAAGTCCTCCATGTTGTAGAGTTTTTCACAATGTCTTTCCCACATCGAAGAAGATTTCACTCTATGAATATACCACATGTGTTTCTTCATCAGACAAACATAAACAAAGATAAAATATAAAACTACAGCATAAACAGTGATTTTTATTTTAAGAAATTATTTATTTTAAAATTTGCATTATGGTGTAATTATGTGCATATTTGTAGTGGGGTATGTTTACATGAATGCACCTGCCCTGGGAGTCCAGAAGAGGGTGTCAGATGCCCTGGAGCTGGGGTGTCAGACAGTTGTGAGTTGTGAGTCACCTGATATGGAGGCTGGGAACCAAGGTGGGGTCTTCTGAAAACTCAATATGCACTCTTAACCACGAAGCCATCTCTCCAGGACCCACAATTTTTTTTTATTCTTGAGAAAGGCTCTAAATGCATAGCCTAGGCCAGCGTGTCTCAGCCTCCCCAGTGAGGGACTACAGAAGTGGACTGCCAGGCAGGCGCGGTGGTTACTACTACTGCTGCTGCTGCTGCACACCTTTAATTCCAGCACTGGGAGACAGAGTCAGGCAGATTGCTGTGAGTTCGAGGCCAGCCTGGTCTACTAAGAGAGTCCCAGGACAGCCAGAGTTACACAAGAAACCCTGTCTCAAAAAAACAAAACAAACAAACAAACAAAAAATATATATATGTGTGTGTGTGTGTATGTATGTTGAAGGTGAGCTGAAAAACACTTGCCACTAAGCCCAATGACCTCAGTTTGACCTGAAGACCCATGGAGTAGGAGAGTACCCAGGCCCACGAGTTTTCCTTTGACCACGTGTGTACTTTTGTGCCTCCCACAAATAAAATGCAACAAATTGTAGAAATAAAAACATCTTTGCTCAGTGAGGAGGTGTTACTATTTTAATTAGTTTTTTTCCCAGACTAAACTGCGACAATGCAGTCCTCAGAGAGAATCTGAAGGTGAAAACAGAAGAAATAAAAATGCTCAAGTCCGAAAATGCCGGTGAGTAATGCCTGTTAATGATTCTTTTAAAATATGTTTAAAGACAGCATATATAGAACATACTGTAGCAAGCTCGCTCTTGTCAACAGAGGCAAAATGGTAGTATTTTGAAGTAATATAATTTAAGGAAAATAAAAAGAAGCAATGTGCCAGGCACAGGGGCCACACTCCTATATCCCAGCACTCAGAAGACAGAGGCAGGTGGATCTCTGTGAGTTTGAGGCCAGCCTGGTCTATAAAAGTGAGTCAAAGACAGCTAAGGCTACACAGAGAAACCAACCAAACAAACAAAAAATGCATCATTGAAGTTTTTTTATTGTTTTAGTTTTTATTTTTAGATAAGACTATCAAGGTGAGATGCATACAACACAAACTCAGTCAATTGCAAGTAAACAACTGGGGTAGCTGTGATGGCACCTACCCTTAATCCCAGCATTCAGCGGGGCAAGGCAGGTGGATCTCTATAAGCTTGAGGCCAGCCTGGGCTACAGAGTGAGTTTGATGACAGCCAAAGGCTACATAGAGAGACCTTGTCTCAAGAAAAGAAACAAGCCAGGCGTGGTGGCGCACGCCTTTAATCCCAGCACTCGGGAGGCAGAGGCAGGCGGATTTCTGTGAGTTCAAGGCCAGCCTGGTCTACAAAGTGAGTCCAGGACAGCCAAGGCTACACAGAGAAACCCTGTCTTGAAAAAACAAAAAACAAAAAAAAAAAAAAAAAGAAAGAAAGAAAAAAAGAAACAAGCAAAACGTTTGTGGAGAGAGTGGAAGGTGGATATCATTCTGTACATGTCTGAAATATTAAAAAATACGAAAATACTTTAGGTAAATAAAAGTGATTAATTCCATGGTGTTGATATACTGTAGTTGCTGCTTCAGTTATTCAACACAGTCTTCTGATATTCTGAAATAACGGCTGTGTTCATGCATCAGTTTCTCCAGTAGCCCTTTGACCCTGCCTGTGAGTTCCAGGGTCAGCCTGCTTACAAAGTGAGTTCTAGGACAGCCAGGGCTATACAGAGACACCCTGTCTCAAGATCCATTCCTCCCCCCCCCCCCCCACAAATCTACGAACATCCCTAGAGCAAACTCGCAGTTCCCCATTAGAAGTAGCTATTACAGAGCTAGAGTGAGGCTCAGAGGTTAAGAGCACCGGCTGCTCTTCAGAGGACCCGGTTCAATGCCCAGCACCTACATGGCAGCTCACAACTGTCTGTAACTCCAGTTCCAGGGTACCCGACACCCTCACTCAGACGTACGCGCAGGCAAAACAGCAATGCACATAAAAACAAAAAAAATGTAAAGAGATAGCTATTACCTTTTTCTTTTCTTCCATGATACCTGCTATTTCATCAGCTAGGCTTTCGGGATGGAGCCCACTCTTGTGGGTAACATCTGAGGTGTGTGTTGCCCAGAAGAAATAAGTGTATGGCACCGGGGTAACCTCACAAAGCTCTGTCCTCAGAACTAACACAGTCGTGTGTGGCCCTTCCTAGTTCTGAATCAACGGTACCTGGAGGCCCTCGCCATGCTTGATATCAAACAACAGAAGATGGCTCAGGAGGACACGGGTCAGGAGGACAGTGGCTTTGCAGAGGTATCCAGTCTCGAGGTAGGCGTGCACCTATGAAACCTGGATGTAGGGACACCGTCTTGTCTGCTTTCCCTCCTTCCCACTCTAGGACAGCAACATAGGTACTCAGACTAGGGTATGAGAGCCGGGCGTGGTGGTGCACGCCTTTAATCCCAGCACTCAGGAGGCAGAGGCAGGCGGATCGCTGTGAGTTCGAGGCCAGCCTGGTCTACAAAGTGAGTCCAGGACAGCCATGGCTACACAGAGAAACCCTGCTTCGAAAAACAAAAACAAAAAACAAAACAAAAAAAAACAAAAAACAAAACAAAACAAAAAAATAAAATAAAAAAACCAAAACCAGACAAGGGTACGAGCAGCCCATGGGATTGCCCAGGTTGCTTCTTGCCAACTGTTGCCGCTGCCATGCCCAACAGCACAATTGTTGTGCTATTTCCTGCCCTACTGGTTTATTTCGTTAAACAGCTGCAGCGCACGCTGCTTGAGTTATGCCTCGCTGCTGAGTGGCTCTGGCTCTCTCCGAGGACTTCCTCACACTGTCCTCACTGAAGGGCTGCAAAGGGGTGTCATCCAACTAAGGCTGGGTCGGTTCACTTACTTTCCCACAGTGACAAGGGAACTTGTGGCTTATCCAAGAACAGAAAAAAGATCTGCTGATGGCCTGTCTCTGGCTTATAATACGGAAGTTTAGCTACTAAGGGACAAAGGGCCTTGGGATTATTAAACAGTATGCCTTTCACTCACTGAAGAACCCAGAAAAAAGCAACTGTTACCAAGAACAACCTGTGCACTGCCCTTAGCAAATGTCTAAGACTGACACATTTAACACTTAGATTATGACTCAAGCTCTACGTCACATATGAGGTCAGAGAGAAACAAGCGGGTGTTATTTTCCACACTGCTAGTAGTTCACAGCTAGGCAGACTGGATTTAGATAATTTTATAGTATAAGTTCCTTATGAAACTTTAAAATGCATGGTGCAAAATTACATAGACTACTCCTGTCAAATTAGTAAGTGTGCCCAGCTGCTAAAATGATTGAAAAATAAAAAGAAGGTTCTTGCTTTCCTTTGAGTTATAGTGGTCATCCTGTTTCTTCACTGAGGCTTAGCCAAGTTTCAAGGGGCCACGGCTACAGGTAACTTCATAATCGTCGTTGCCCAAGAAATATTGTAGGGCTGGAGAGATGGCTCAGAGGTTAAGAGCACTGGCTGCTCTTCTAAGGTCCTGAGCTTAATTCCCAGCAACCACATGGTGGCTCACGACCATCTATGTTGAGATTTGGTGCCCTCTTCTGGCCTGCAGGTTTACTCGCAGGAGAAACACAATACACAATAAATACATTTTTTAAAAAAGATTTATTTATTATTATGTATACAGTACTCTCCTTGCATGTACTTGCAGAAGAGGGCGCCAGATCACATTACAGATGGTTGTGAACCACCATGTGGTTGCTGGGAATTGAACTCAGGACCTTTGGAAGAGCAGGCGGCGCTCTTAACCACTGAGCCATCTCTCCAGCCCAATAAATACATTTTAAAAAATCTTTTTAAAAATATTGTAAAATACAGTGCATGATTGCAGAGTTTTGGTTTGTTTTTTTTTTTTTAAGTGGATGATTGCTTTCCCCAGGGGCAAAATAAAACTCCCTGGGCCCTGTCTTGCTGGCGGGAGGGGGACCTAGTGAATGCAGGCTATAGAGGCCACGCCTGTCACAGGAAGCGCGCACCATGTTAGTATTAACTGCCTGGTTAGGCTAAATTCTTGCTGCACATTCCAAGCTATTGGAGACAGATGCCAGGATTAAAGGTTCTGAGAGTGAGAAGGAAGGTAGAATTCCTTGACGTTTTTGTTGGAAATGATGATGTCTCAACTGTGGTCATTTCCACCCAGATCAGGAACTCCTCACGATATATGACATACATCGTTTATAATATATGTTTTTATTATAATAAAACGTAAGCACATCACATATATACACTTCCCATTTTCTTTGCCTCAGGGACATGACTAGCATGTGCAGGGCTGTGGGATTGTGTTTGTATGTGGCTAAGGTAGCGTGACACTTGGTGACAGGCAATGCCTTCTGGTTTCAAGCTTGCAGTACTCGGAGCCTGCCTGTGTCGTGGTCCTGGCGGGAGCCCTTGTTCTTGTGCCAAAATGGCAGCGTCCACTCGGAAACTGGTTCTTCAGCTTAGACATGAGGTATGCATCACACCAGTGCGACAGCACAGGCTTCGGTTCCGTTTCTTTATTAGCAGTAAAATAAACAGCAATATTTGTGATAATGACCTTATTCTTAGGATTCGTAGGCTGTGGAACCTAGCCTTGGTTTTATGTGATAACATTAATTTGTGCTTAGATTTTGTTTACCTGATTCCAAAATACATATGGTATGTTGCATGACATTTGAAGATGTGTAAAGTTTTTACTTTGGTTTATTTTTGGTTTTGTTATTTTGTTTTGTTTTTGTTTTTTTGAGCAGGGTTTCTCTGTGTAGCCTTGGCTGTTCTAGACTCACTTTGTAGACCAGGCTGGCCTCGAACTCACAGCGATTCACCTGCCTCTGCCTCCTGAGTGCTGGGATTAAAGGAGTGCGCCACCACGCCTGGCTTAGTTAATATTTCTTTCTTTCTTTTTTTAAAGTTTTGATTTATTTTTTATGTATACAACAGTCTGTTTGCATGTGTGCCTGCTTGCCAGAATAGGGCAATAAATCTTATTATAGATGGTTGTGAGCCACCATGTGGTTGCTGGGAATTGAACTCAGGACCTTTGGAAGAGCAGAGACAGCGCTCTTAACCTCTGAGCCATCTCTCCAGCTCTAGTTAATATTTCTTAAAGTCATACTTTCTCATTTATACATGGCCTCCAAGTCACAGTTAATAGAGGGAAAAGGTGTATTTACACTTAAACTCAGTGGAATTAACACTGGGTAGTGGTGAGATGAATGTGGAGCTTATTTGAAATGGAAGGCACCTTTATGCACTGAACTAGCTGACCCCTTAGCACCATGGTTTGGTGTCTGTGTGGCCCTGTGTGCCCTGGGCCACATAAGCCTCAGTTCTCATAGGGTAGCGAGCTGATAACTACTGTGGAGGAAATAGACATGGTTAGTGTCAACAGGACCAGTATTTGGTCAACTGAGAGTTGTCCTTTTTTTTTTTTTTAAAGATTTATTTATTCATTACATATATAGTGCTCTGCCTGCATGTACACCTACACACCAGAAGAGGGCAGCAGATCACGTTATAGATGGTAGTGAACCACCATGTGGTTGCTGAGAATTGAACTCAGGACTTTGGAAGAGCAGCCAGTGCTCTTAACCTCTGAGCCATCTCTCCATCCTGAGAGTTGCCCTTCTAATTGGACTTTAATTACAAATGTTTATAAACCAAATTGGTGATTTGGCATAATCCTAAAACTGTTTTCCTTTTTGGCTTCCTGAGACAGGGCTTCTCTGTGTAGCTCTGGCTGTCCTAGAACTCGCTCTCTAGACCAACTGGCTTCAAACTCTTCCTGCTCCTGCCTCCCCAGTGCTGGGATTAAAGTCATGCACCACTACACTCAGCCACTGTTTTATCTTTTTTCAAGATAATGGAATTTAAAGCCTTTGGACCACACAGGCAGCCTAACCACCAAACATTAGCTACCCCTTAAGGACAGCATGTAATTGCATAGAGCTGACTTGAGTCCAGCTAGCTGGGGAAGTATTAGGCCGAACTACAGTGCAGCCTTTGGCGTTCTCCTTCCCACCTGTGACTTTCCTCCAGGATTTGGGCAGGGCCGACACCTGGCCAAGCCAGGCTAGTGAGTTTCAAGAGCTGGATTGGCAGGGAGTTGGCGGACACAGGCGGAGTGCTGGCATCCCAGCCGGAGCACTGGGTAGAAGGCGCAGGTGCTGACTCTGCAGACAAGTGGGAGGGACTGGAGGAGAGGGACGCAGAGGTTCGGGTGTCACCTCTGATGCCTCCCCAACGCTCTTCCAGTTGGAAATCCTGCAGAAGAGCAAGGAAGAGGCGCACATAACGGCAGATGCATTCAGAATTGCTTTTGAGCAACAACTAATGAGGAAAAGCGACCAGACCCTGAGACTGGCATGTGCGGATAAGTGTAGAAGGGCAGCAACGTGGATAAGCAGGCAGCACCTCAAGGAGGATGGTAAGTAGGGAGCACGGGCACTGAGCTGCTTTGGGATATGATAAAAGTTGATTAGCACAGGAAAGAGATATAATTGAATTGTTTTTGTTTTTGTTTTCAAGACAGGGCTTCTTTTGTACACCAGGCTGGCCTTAAACTCAGAGATCTACCCACCTCTGCCTCCAGAGTGCTGGAATTAAAGGTGTGCGCCACCACGCCCAGCTTATAATTGAATTTTTTGATGTAGCTGTTACTCACTTTAAGTTTAGCAAGTGTTCCAGACCAGCCAAGACAACATAGAGGAAGCCTGTCTTGAAAAACCAAAACAAAAATTTGGTAAAGGTGCTTGCTACACAAGACAACTGCCCTTGTGTCAGGCCTGTGCAGTGACATTTAAAATTGGGAGATCTCAGTTGGCCACAGTGACATAATCCCAGCACTCAAGGGAGGCAGAGTTCAAGGCCAGCCTGGTCTACAAAGTGAGTCCACGACAGCCAAGGCTACACAGAGAAATCTCACATACAGACCAAGGTTTCTGCTGCCCTTGAAGACTGTAACAGCCTGGGGCTGAGCATTGAGCTTCCAACAGCATGCCCCAGGCTCCCACCCCCACCCTGAGACCCACATCCCCGCATCACGCTGTACCACCTGCAACCCTGGTCCCTGTGGTTCTGGGAGGATGACCTCTGTACTGACTTAAGACTTCAGTAGCCTTGGCTCCCAGATATTTCTTTTACTGTAATTAATGTCAGTGAGTGTATTTTTTTCTCAGCTGGAGTCTCCCATTGACTTTTAGGATGTCCAGCACAGAGGAGAAAGAAGACCTTAGGGCAGAGACTGCTGGGGATGCTCCCTTCAGAAAACAGCGCCACGAGGGCTGAAGACCAAGACAGCCTGCAGGAGGTCCTGAAGATGCTAAGAGATCTGGTTAGTACTGGGCCTCTGCCCGCCTGCAAGGGGCTGCGGTTCAGCTAATGCTCGCCTCGTGTTGTTCTAAGCCATGCTTGCCTCCTCAGTCCTCTCCTCCTCCACCTACCTGCCAACTCTTCCCGCGGCTGTGAGGCTCCACATCTGAGGAGGGGTCAGGACTCGTTCCAGCCGGTTCATCTGACTGCATTTGTGTGTGTCTCGGGGCATTTACATGTTCCAGGCACTTGGTCGCAATATCCTTAAATCATTAACACAACCTGCAGCCAGTCCTGTTACCCTTCCACAGATGGCTACCAGACCAAGACACAGACTCAAGGACTTCAAGCAAAAACACTCTTTAACTCTGATGACGTATTTATTTGTAGATAAATACATAAAAACAAGTTTAGATACAGCTTTAAATATTCTTCCAGAAATAAGTACATGTTGGGATTACATACATATAGCCTTCCCAGTCTCTAAGTGCCTTACAGGACTAAATAGAAGCAACACCAAGTTGTTGAGTTTTTAAAGAAACATGTTATTGTATGTATGTGTGATGTATGAGTGGGCACGCATGCCATGGCACATGTGGGGTCAGAGGTCAACTCTATGCATCAGGTCTTCCCTTCTGCTTTTCTGAGTTCCAAGGACTGGACTCAGTTCATCAAGCTTGCATGGCGAGTACCATTACTTGATGAGGCTCCTCTCTGCTGCTCCCCACCCCCACCCACTATCCTGGGGCAGGAGAGGTGGCTCAGTTTGGCTCCTGAGTTAAAAAGGACTTCTCTTCTAGAAGACCTGAGTTCAGATCCCAGCATTGACAGGCTTACAGCCACCTGTAAATACAGTTTTGGGAAGTCTAGGATACCCTCTTGTGGTCTCCTAGGGTACCTGCATACACATGGTGTACGTACACACACACACACAGACACAGAGGAAATAAAAAATAAAACCAGGCAGTGGTGGTGCATACCTTAATCCCAGCACTGAAGAGACAGGCAGGCAGATCTCAAGGCCAGCCTGGTCTACAAGTTGAGTTCCAGGACAGCCAGGGCTGTTACACAGGTTTTAGAAACCCTGTCTTGGCAGGGGGAGCACAATTTCAGCTAGTGCGATGGCTCAATAGGTAAAGGAGCCTGCTGCCACCCTAGAGATTCCAGGGTCCACAGGGAAGGGACACCTACAAGCTGTTCTCCAATAGTAGCACATACTCCGTGGCACTCACATACATGAACACGAACACAAGATGAATTTTAAGCTATTAACTTACCATTTAGGATGCAATACTTTGGTAGAATGCATTACTCCTTTTTCTGCATTTAGACTTACTAACTGGTACGTTCCTAACCCTGTGCTGACAGCTGAGTGATAAAGAAGAAGCGTTGGCTCATCAAAGGAAGGTGAGTTACATGCTCGCTCGGGCCCTGGAAGACAGAGACGCTGCCTCGAAAAAGAATAAAGAAAAAGCTTCCACGAGCCAGAATTTCCCACTCAAAACTGCCTGGCGGGAAGCTTGGGAGCTCTGTGGCTTGCGTGATCTCGTACATTGGAACGGCCGTGCTTCTGGTCCTGCGGGCTGCAGCTGTTCTGCCCACTGTCCGCACAGAGACTCCGACTGCTCAGGAACTCTTACGAGATCCTGTTCTTTGCCATCAGGTATATTTTACAAATAAACCAGTTGAAACTAGAGATGTTAAAAATCAGCTTTCAGAGTGGAAATGTAGCTCAGAGTTACAACGCTTGGCTAGCATGCATAAGGCCTGGGGTCAGCACACGCCTGTAGTCCACTCAGGAGGCAGAGGCAGGCGGATCTCTCTGAGTTCGAGGCCAGCCTGGTCTATAGAGTGAGGTCTAGGACAGCCAGGGCTACACAGAGAAACTTTGTCTAAAGAAAACACAGAACAAAAAAGGCCTTGGGTTTGATGCTCAGCTTTGTAAAGGCTTTGAACAAGGACCTGGGTGTGGAGGCGCACACCTGTGGATCCCAGCATGTGGGAGGCTGAGGCAGAAGGACCACTGTGAGTTTGAGGGCTGACCCGATACAGTAAGGCTGTTGCCAAAAACAGAAAAAGAATTACATAAATGTCGAAATTAAGTTGTATGCTGGCTAAAGAGATGGCTCAGAGGTTAAGAGCACTGACTGTTCTTCCAGAGGTCCTGAGTTCAATTCCCAGCAACCACATGTGGCTCACAACCATCTATAATGTGATCTGATGCCCTCTTCTGGCCTGCAGGCCTACATGCAGACAGAGTACTATATATATAATAATAAATAAATCTTTTTTTTAAAGTTATATGCTTTCAAGATGTTTTAAAAAATTTAGTTACAAAGTAATGTTTCATTATGATATCTTGTTTTTGTTTGTTTGTTTTTTTTTTTTTTTGGTTTTTCGAGACAGGGTCTCTCTGTGTAGCCTTGGCTGTCCTAGACTCGCTCTGTAGACCAGGCTGGCCTCGAACTCACAGCGATCCGCCTGCCTCTGCATCCCAAGTGCTAGGATTAAAGGCGTGCGCCACCACCGCCCGGCACTCATTATGATATCTTAATACATGTGTTTTGATTACATCCTTCCTTTTTAATTTTAGGATGCAGCTTAAGTAATCAAACCCCTTA
Organism: Acomys minous; assembly: GCF_964271855.1. Lineage (NCBI taxonomy): Eukaryota > Metazoa > Chordata > Mammalia > Rodentia > Muridae > Acomys > Acomys minous. Next base: position 96,076,267 of record NC_140492.1, on the reverse strand, counting down.
ATACACGTCCCACAAGGAATGTATTAGTGTCTGCATTTACATTTTATTTATAAACTACATTTCCATGTTTTATCACAGCTCAGTAGGTGAAGTGTTTGGCATGCAAGCATAGGGCTGAGGCTAACCCTCGGCAGCCACATGATAGGCCAGCTACTGCGAAGCAGACCTGGAACCTGACTGCGGGAGTGCAGGGGAGGGGGATCCCTGGGCTTCCAGGCCAGCCAGCCGAGCCTAGAGGAGAGCCCCAGGCCCCAGCCTCAAAAAAAAAAAAAAAAAAAAAAAATACGGTGGACAACATGGAAGGCTGACTTCTGGTGTATATATACACACACACACACAGACTTATGAACTGACTTTTCTGTTGGGTGTGGTGGTACCTCCCTGTAAACCCAACACTCAGTGGGCTTCACAGTTGCAAGTCCTAGAACAAGCTTGATGCTACCTAGTTAAAAAAACTCTCAAAAAGCTAAACTAGCCAGGCAGTGGTGGCGCACACCTTTAATCCCAGCACTTGAGAGGCAGAGGCAGGCGGATCACTGTGAGTCTACAAGGAGTCCAGGTCAGCCAAGGCTACACAGAGAATCCCTGCCTGTCTCAATAACAAAACAAAACAAAACGGGGGAAAAAACCCCACAAAAACAAAACTAGAGCCGGCGACATGTTCAGTTGATAAAGGCTCCTGCTGCCAGACATGATGGACCCCCAGCATCCACAGGTGGAAGGAGACAACCAACTCCCAAGAGTTTGCCCTCTGATCTTCACACTTGACTCTTGTGGGGGTACACACCTTCAATACCAGCACTCAGAAGATAGAGGCAGGCAGCTCTCTGTGAATTTTGAGATCATATTGGTCTACATAGTGAGTTCAAGGACACCCAGGGCTACACAGTAAGACTCTGTGTAAAAAAATAAATGAAAAACATAAATAAATGTAATAAAATAAAAATATACTTAAAAATCCCAACCAACCCAAAACCTTTACTAATATATTATTTATTTAAAATAACTATTGTTCTTAGGTCAGCTAAGTCAATATAACAATACCTAAGACTAACTGTTAACCCTTAGCTGCCATTTTCAGAAATTTTCATTTACTATTCAAATTTTGCAAGTAATTTCCTTGTTAACATCAATAAAAAGTGATGGTGGGATTTTAGCAATAGTTTCCTTAGTAATTGCTAGTTCCTTTCATAATTTATTCTTTTGGTCAGTAGAGGCATTTTGTAGGCAAACCTAATGGATGCTTACTTAGCAGCTCTGTCTCATTCCATCCTGGAAGCAGATGTGGTGGTCCCACAAAAAATCTCACCTGAGGTTGCCTGAGCCATGACAAAGTCTAGGTTTATGCTTCTGCCTGCCATGTGATTGCTTTGTTTGCTTGTTTTTGTTTTTTGTTTTGGTTTGTTGAGAAAATGTTTCTCTGTGTAACAGCCCTGGGCTGTCCTAGAACTCACTTTGTAGACTAGGCTGGCCTTGAACTCAGAAATCTGCTTGCCTGGCTCCAGCGTGCTGGGAGTAAAGGCAAGTGTCACCATGCCAATCTGTCTGCCATGTGATTTTAATAAAAGATCTAGCTATCAGATCAAAGTTATTGAGATAACTGGAAAATGGTACAAACATTTCAATTTTCTAGTTATTAAGTTATATACTATGTAGCTACACGTTGGCCAACAACAGCAGTCCAGCCTAGTGACGCTAGAACTGTATGTACACTGCCTGTATAATGACAAAATCCCCTGACTGAATTCTCAGAACGGGTTGCTGCCAAGCGATATGTAATAGACTTCATTATGAAACACTGAATCTTAAAGACTTTACCACCGCCCACACTCCCGGTGACAGCTTATCTCATGACATGGTCTTGAGTGACTATGATGTTTTCACCATTCCATTTGGATTATGGACATTGTACCCTTACCTTGAGGTTTCTGGTAGCTGTGTTGGACAGTGAAAGGGGAAGCAGAATCATCATGTGTCTTTGAACCGACAGCAGACAATCATGGGAAAGGCACTTCTTGGGAATGAAAAAACTGAGGTGAGTTAAATGCTTACAACCCCAGCAGTTAGGAGGTTGAGGCAGGACTGCCAACAATAGCCTGGGCTACACTGTGTCTCTGTCCCAAAACAAGCAAAATAAAAACCCAGAACAAAACAAAAACCTTCTTGCATGCTGGGCAGTGGTGGCACATGTCTTTTATTGAGGCCAGCCTGGTCAACAGAGTGAGTTTCAGAACAGTCAGGGCTACACAGAGGTCTCAAAAAAACCCAAAGCCAATCAACCAACCAACCAAAAACCTGTAAGCATCTACTTCACAGGGAAAAGAGTGATTATTTGGTTCTCACTTTTTTCCCAAGACAGGGTTTCTCTTTGTAGACCAGGCTGGCCTCGAACTCACAGTGATCCACCTGCCTCTGCCTCCTGAGTGCTGGGATTAAAGGCGCGCACCACCATGCCTGGCTGGCTCTAGTAGTACTCACTCTTTTTTGGGTTATTAAATAAAACTAATCCCACAAAGGCCAAGCTGCTGCTGCACAAGTGAAAACACAGCAAGGGTTTACATCCCTGCCTGCCCATAGGCGAGCAGGGCAGGAAGGCACATCCTTGAGTCAGCTGTGGGAAATAATGAGATGCGCCTATCCACACCTCCAAGGACGCGCTCCACAGTGAGAAATGTCACTTTCATTCATGGACTCCATTCGTTTATTAACATACCAAGCACACATGTGTAAAAGTCACTAAGACTGCCCACCCAATTTCTCTGGTTGGAAGTGTAACTCAGGGTGAAGGGCATGAAAGGAAACAGGGAGATTGTCTAACCTATGTATTTTTCTATTGGAAAAATTCTACCAAAAAAAAAATGATTATAAACAAAAACGGCATGTGTTTTATAGTTTAGAGTTTTGTGGGGTTTGGGTGGGTTTTTTGTTTTGTTTTTTTGTTTTTTAAGGCTAAAAAATCTGCAACCCTCGAGTCTGATCCAGCTAGGATCTTACCCTGCACACAGGCAGGAACCGCATACAGATGTGTTAAGGCTAGTACAGGTGTCTTAAGCACTATCAAAGGCTCTAAGCAATATAAAAGCCCATTAGTAGCCTGGCGTGGTAGCGCATGCCTGTAATCCCACTTGGGAGGCAGAGTTTGAGGCCACCTTGGGCTTTATATAGTAGAGACCTTGTTTCAAACCCAAAAGGTATTAAAAACGAAGTTTGCAGCGAGACGGCTCAGCTGGTAAAGGCACTTGCTGTTAAGCATGACAGCCTGAGTTTGGTCCTTCTGACCTACGTAACGCCTACAAGCTGTCCTCTGACCACCACACTCTGTGGTATGCGTGCACACATGTACATGCATGTGTGGACATACACACAAATAAGTGTAACAGAAAGTTAAAAACAGCAGTTTAGTACAACCATACAATGGGCTATATATCTGTACAGTGTAATAATCCCTAAAATACAGCAAGGAAGAAACCAGGGATGGTGGCATGCACTTGTGGCGTGCACGACACAGCTGACGGGAACAGGAGCTCAGGGGCTCTAGAGCAGCCTAGGCAACGTAGGACAACCATGCTGGAAACCGCACTAGTGGAAGATGGCTCTAACACACTTGCCACCCAAGCACAAGGACCAGAACCCAAATACAGCCTGGAACACATGTCTGCAACCCCAGTGCTATGGTAATCTCTGGACGCTCATGGGCCAGCACGAAGTATCTCCGCTTCAAAAGCAGGGCAGGTAAAGGTGACACATGAGGTTATTCGTCGACCTCAGTATATGTGCTGTGGTATGAACGCACACATGTGCTTACAAGACTCACAGAGAAACCCTGTCTTGAGAAACCAAGGGGGGGGGGCGGGGAGAAAGACTTGTGGCACTTCCAGAAGCCCCAGGTTTGCCTAGAACCTACAGAGCAGAGCACAACTGTGTAACCCCAGTTCCAGGAGATTCTATACCCTCTTTTGGCCTCTGCAGCACACATGTGATAGTCAAAGCATCATCCACATAAAATTAAAATTAAATAAAAATAAAAGACATGACTAAAAGCTGCATCTTCAGCATCAAGGATGAGAAAGCTGAATTCTGTATAACCAGCCCCATTAATCCCTATTTTCCCAGTCATTTCCCTTTCAAGCTAACTATTCTGGACCAAGCCATTCTGCCTTGGTGCTTTTTCACTACTTACTATTCTTTTCTAATATAGTAAATACACAGCTGACTTTATTAGGTTTGAGACAGGCTCTCATGATGTAACCCTGGCTGCCTGAGAAATCTCTATTTTGACCAGGATATCCTCAAACTCATAGAGATCTCCCTGCCTCTGCCTAGCACGCCCAGCTAAGTAGCTAATTCTCCCATGCCAAAAAGGTTATTCTTTCTGTTTTGCTTTTGAGGTGGGCGGGTCTTGCTTTGACTGGCATAGAACTATTTGTAGTTGGGCTGGCCTTGAATTTGAGGCCAGCCTCAGCCTGACAACTGTGGGATTATAAACATGAGCAGCCAAACCTGGCCCCATGTAAATTTATATTTTTCCTCTGTGAACATTACATCAATCCTAACTTTTGAACGCCCATGGGACTCCATGAGAATGCAAAATAGGAATGGGGTTTTGCTCTCCCAAACCTTCCATACAGAAACTTTGGGTGGCTGGAAAGATGACTTGGTAATTAGGCACTGGCTGTTCTTCTCAATACCTGGGCTGGATTTCCTACAACCCTTGGTGGATTACAACCATCCTTAATTCCAGTTCTAGGGAATCCAATACCATGTTCTGGCCTGAGTGAGTATTAAATGCACATGTTACACAGACATACATGTTGACAAAACACCTATGTACATAAGAATAGTAACTTTAAAAAAACCTCATGTGACCAACACTTCGTTTTGCTTGAAACTCTTAAGGAAGTTGAGCCGTGCTAGCTAGGTGTCTCACCTAAGAACTACTACCCAGTACATTTGTGTTATTTATTTTACAGTGCCAGGTGCTGAAACGAGGGCTCATGTACACTAGGAAATGCTTACTGCTAACCTACACCAACACTGGTGCTCCTTTGAGAAAGGCTCTCACTATGTAGCCTTGGACTGTAGACTCTGCTGGCCTTAAACTCATAGAGATCCACGTGCCTCCAAGCCACCAGCATGTCTGGCAATCCATGTTATTTTTATGGTAAGTTTTATACAGCAATAGAAAAAAATAGCCCATAAACAAAGCACAGGTAAATAACATTAGTATGATAATTAAATCAACTAGATTCATATCCATTAATGTAGAAAGAAAGTTTCTACACAAAAAAACAAGAAACAGCATTAGATATAGTAGGGTTTCCTTTTTGTTTTGGTTTGCTTATTTCTGCTTCTTGAGATAGAGTTTCATTATGTAACCTAGCTGGCCTGGAACTCAGCGTATAGACCAGGATGGCCCCAATCTCTCAGAGATCCACTGGCCTTTATGAACTAGTATTAAAGGCATGGGCTATCATAAGGTAAGACAGAGTTCTTTGAAGATAGCAGTATAAAACCATGAAAAGACAGACAGAAATTTCCCCAAAGCCATCTCCTTGGGGAGTGGAACTAATGTATGAGGGGCTGGTCCTGGTGGTGTATGCCAACACAGGCAAAGCCACTCGGGCTGTAGCAGGGAGACACAGTGGGGAGTAGTAAGGGGAGGGGCCGGTTTTCAGCTCTTCTTAGTCTGGATAGTCTGGATAGTACTTGCAAAGCTGCTAACAGTATTTTTCTGTTTTAAATATGACTTCTAATGATCCTGAAGTGGCATATCATCCCGAGCTGCAGAACAACCAGTGACTGCATGTCAGGCTCTCCTAGCACACGCTGATTACATGTTAGAGAACTGAGCTCATTCTTATACTCTAATCATAAATGACAAATATTTTACTTTAAAATATATTTAATAAAAATAACCCATAGTTTTACATATCTTACATGTGCAGAATATTTACAAGTTCTCTTCTACAGCATTTAACGTGCCCTATTTTTTCCATTATTTGTCTTTTGGATTATTTCTTTCAGCACGAAACACTGTCCATTGTTCGCTGCAACTAAAAAATTAGCTTCTTGGGCAATATTCCTGAAAGCAGAAGAAAAAGGTTGTTCACTCCCTGCACTGCAGTGCCATTGTCTGACTTACAGGCTCACAGTACGTTTCTAGCTGAAGGGCCCTCTGAGGACCCTTCAACTGCCAACATCCACACAGCAGCACAAAGGTGTCTGTACTCCAGTGCCAGGAATCTGGTGCCCTCATATGGCCTTCACAGGTACCACACACACGCGGTACACAGACACATGCAAATAAAATATCCATACACATAAAAATAAATGAAAAGATTAAAATTAAAATGCTAAAAACAAAAACTGTTGAAGAACTGGGTGTGCTGAAGATATGTTTAATTCTAGCACTCAAGAGGCTGAGGCAGGTGGATCCTGTAAGTTCAAGGCCAGCCTCATCTAAACAGTGAGGTTCAGGCCAGTGAGAGATACATAGAGAGACCCTGTGTCTCATAAAACAAACAAACACACACACATAAATAAGAGGGGGAGGGCTAGAAAGTTGGCTCCATGGTTAAGAGGACTTCCTGGTCTTCCAGAGAAGCCATGTTTGGTTCCCAGGATGCATGTCCAGTATCTGACAGCACCTGCAACCCAAGCTCCAGGGATCTAAAGTTCTCTTCTGGCCTCCACACACACATGACACACAATCAGAATGCCACCAAAAAAAAAAAAAAAAAAAAAAGAATATTTTTGTTTTCGAGACAGAATCTGTGTAGCCTTGGCTGTCCTGGACTCTCTTTGTAGACCAGGCTGGCCTTGAACTCACAATGATCCGCCTGCCTCTGCACTGGGATTAAAGGCGTGCGCCACCATACCCAGCTCACAGATTTTTTTTATTGAAAAAAAAAAAAAAAACATAGAAGGCACATGTGGATACCTCTCAGGTGTAGCTCACATGCCATGTCCTCAAATGGAGCACAGGAGCACTCTATGTCAGGGTTTAGAGAGCTCCACAGCTCCATTTTCCTAACTGGCTTCTAGTCACTGGCTATTTAGAGCTCTTTGATGTCACTTCACCTTTCTGTTTTTTATCAGTGGGGATCCTTACCTTGTTCTAAGGCCTCTGTTCTTTTCCGTTTTGTTGCCATGGTTGGATTTGACTGTTCCTTTAACGCCTCCACTGGACAGTTTGGTCTTGGGAGCTGGCATCCAGGTGTTGGCCCTGGACGATTACTGAAGTACTTAGTCTTCAATGCCTTTTCAAAGAAAAGTAAGTGAGGTCTTATTCTGTTTTTCCTTTGAGACAAGGTCTAACTGGGTAGCACTGGTTGGTTTGTAGCTTGGCAAGTATGTCAGGCTGGTCTCTTGCTTGTCGCTTGCTGCCATCCCACTGCTTGTTTCTGAGTGCTGAGATTACAGGCATGCACCACCACATAGCTCAAAAGTAATGCATTAAATGTCTGTACTATATATAGGAAAATCAAACCCCAAATTAAAAATTAAAATAGTATGTAAATACCCCTATAGCCTCAAACAAAGAATTCACATCGACAGTTACACAAATACACATCCGTCATCCCACAGCTGGCTGATGCTGTTACTTGGGGGGCTAGCAGGGTGGGCACACTTCCTTCTAATGTTTCTACAACCACAAAGCCCACAGTGGAACAATAAGTTACAAGTGCAAACGTAAACATGAGTTACAAATACAATAACCCACTGCAAACGGGTGAAAATTTACTTGGGCCTATCCAAAGTTTTTATTAACCATTATAATGTTCCAGAATTTAAAAATTTTAAAAGTGGTTTCCTCTCAGATGACAGGTTTATCAACTAATACATATGTATAATATACCAGCCACAGTAGTTTATTTGCTCTAGAATAAATCTCTAAGAGTTAAGAAGATCAGGGCATTTTAAATTTGTAAGATTTTTTGGAAGTATAATATATTTTGATTGTAGCCAGACATGGTGGTACATACCTTTAATCCCAGCTCTTGGAAGGCAGAGGCAGGTGGATAGCTGTGAGTTTGAGGCCAGCCTGGTCTACAAAAAGAGTTCCAGGATAGCCAAGGCTACACGGAGAAACCCTGTCTCAAAAAACCAAAAGCAGGGGCTGGAGAAACGGCTCAGTGGTTAAGGACACCGCCTGCTCTTCCCAGAGGTCCTGAGTTCAATTCCCAGCAACCACATGGTGGCTCACAACCATCTACAATGCTATCTGCAGATAAAGCACTCATGTACAATAAATAAATCTTAAAAAAACAAAAAACAAAACCAACCAAAAAGCAGTTGGGCAGTGGTGGCACACGCCTTTAATCCCAGCACTGGTGGATCTCTGTGAGTTCAAGGCCAGCCTGGTCTACAAAGTGAGTCCAGGACAGCCAAGGCTACACAGAGAAATCCTGTCTTGAAAAAATCAAACCAAAATAAAACCAAACAAAAAAAAAAACCAACCAAATATATTTTGATCATATTCTTTCTCCTTCCCCAACTCCTCTCAGTTCTACACCAACTCGTCTTCTCTCTCACTCTCAAAAAAACAAAAACAAAACAAAACAAACCCAAGTCCATCAGTGGTGGTGCATGCTTCTAACCCCAGCACTCAAGAGACCTGGGTTTGACTTAAAGCACCTAACTCCAGCTCCAAGCAATCTGATGTCCTCTTCTGGCCTCTATGGACACTGTACATACTTGATATAGAGACATATATGCAAGCAAAACATTCATACACATAAACTAGAAAAATAAAATATTCATCTGAAATATAGCAGTTGGAATGAAAACACACACGCTAGGCAAGTGTAAATTCTTATGTGTACACATAATAAAATGTAATATCATCCTGGACAGTGTTTATAGCTTGGGGAAAGAACACAAAAGATACATATCTTGCTGGTACTTAAGGGATATTAGGACACTTAGAATACTAGTATAATATAATATAATATAATATAATATAATATAATATAATATAATATAATATAATATAATATATATAATGGTCCTTAGGTTTTCTAATATAAATACCTGTGAAGCTGTAATTCTGGTGCACGGATTAAATAAGAACAAGCCTTGTATGAGATCGAGCAAGTCGTCTCCGGCCGCAATGAAGATGTGCTGCAGTGGGATCCCAGGGAAACTCTTAAATGTCACATAATCTGGAAGACTACACATGTCCTGAAAAATTATAATTCAAATCTGAGTAAAGGATTCGAAGATACAGAAATGGAAGAAAGAGGCAACATGACCTGTTAGACAGTCTTTGCAGAAAAGCCTGAGGAAACTATTTAAAGGGAAAAATCAGTCAGAATTGGTAATATGTAAAGGCTACAAGACATAACAAATATATTTAAAATCACAGTTCTACATACTAGCAACAAGTACGTGAACATCAGAACAGAAAAGATAATACTTTATAATTATGCCAAAAAGAAAAATACTTAGTTGAGAAGTCTAACAAAATGTGTATAGGCTCATGTACTAAAAGCTATAAAATGCTGATGAAATAAACATCCATATAAAATATGAGAAATAAGTTCATAGTCTGAAAATATTCAACACAGGAAAGAATTGATTCTCCAGGAAACAGGATTAATATTTTGACATATTACACATGTGATCAAATTATTCTGAATCTTATACAGAAAGGTAAAGGGCTAGTTGAGACAATTTTGAAAAAGAAAAAAATATTAATTCAAGTAGGTACCTATTTTCAGACCTGACAGAACAACTATAATTCATACTGTGTGGTGCTGCTGGAGGGACAGAGAGGGATCAGTGGAGCACACAGAAAACCCAGAGGTCCACATGTATCCAAGCACAGTTCAGAAAAGGCGTAAAGGATTCTGTCAAGTCTTTCTGACAACAGTGCTACAGCATGCGGACACACAAAGGCAAAAGGACAGCTCAGGCTCAGCATGGTAACGTATACCTATAATCCCACCAAGCCAGGGACCAAGGCAGGAAGCTGTAGGCCCTAATCAATCAATCAAACAAGAAAACCAAAACCAAAGCAGAAAGCTTACAAAATTGAGAAATGACACAAAAGGAATTCTCTGAATGTTAATTTAGGCCTCATATATTTTTGTTATAGTTTTAACAAGAAGATAAAATCCATCTTAAAATGTTCACTTTCTTTTTTTGGTGAGGGAGAGGTGCAAGAATGTGTGTGTGGCATATGTGCTCTGTGTGTCCCGACATCAGTGGAGTTACAGGTATGCTGCAACTGCTCTTTTTTCATGTGGCTGCTCGCTATTCAAATCAGGTCCTCATGCTTAGGCAGTCAGCACTCTTAGCACCAGGCTATGTCCTCAGCCCCTACAATTCATTTTTCTTACATTGATTTGCTCCTCAGAACTTGGAGCTTCAGTGGGAATAAAAAGCCAAAAGCTCTTCAACTTTAAGAATTTGAACAAGGGGCTGGAGAGATGGCCCAGAGGTTAAGAGCACTGGCTGTTCTTCCAAAGGTCCTGAGTTCAATTCCCAACACCCATATGGTAGCTCACAACCATCTATAATGAGCTTGTGTCCTCTTCTTTATACATTGTATATATAAAAACAAACAAATTTTTAAAAAAGAAAAGAATCTAAATAAGTGATAACAGGTATTTGTTATGTTGAAAGCCAGGCCGACCCAAGGCTTTCTCAGAGGCACCAGTGAAAAGACAAGAGACCGAGAGTTCCGCCGGGCGTAGTGGCACATGTCTTTAATCCCAGCACTTGGGAGGCAGAGGCAGGTGGATACCTATGAGTTCGAGGCCAGCCTGGTCTACAAATAGAGCCAAGGCTACATAGAGAAACCCTAGCTTGGGGAAAACAACAACAACAAACCAACAACCAAACAAGCAAACAATCAAAAAAGGGTGTGTGCCTCCCCTAATTATGCAAAATAGCAATGTGCCATCAGTATCTTTTTCGTTTTTTGAAAAAGAGATGGGTCTTGCCCAGGCTGGTCTCAAACTCTTGGCTCAAGTAATCCTCTTGCTGCATTCTCTGAGCAGCTGGGACGTGAGAGATATACATCATTAAATGGTTGCTGGAATAAAATGATCATAAAAACCAGTATTTTAATCGTGCTTATAATCTACTTTACCTAGACACTGGTTAACTATTGTAAGTGTCCACAAGTGAGAATATTATTAGTTGGCGGTGTTGGCTCACACCTTTTCATCCCAGCACTAGAGAACCAGAGGTGGATAGATTTCTGTACTAACTCAAGGTCTCTGTAGTAAGTCCTAGGCCAGCCAGCACTTACAGTAAAAATTGCCTCAATTAAAACAAAACAAAACAAAACAAAAAACACCAGGCTGTAGTGCATCAAGAAAAAACAAAGTTGGTGGAAAAACAAAAGATTAAGAAGTAATCCTGCCGTTATTTCTTCCAGTATGTTTAGTAAACCAGAGACCTTGAGCATGTTAACAGTAAACCCACTCTCTTCCATAGAGCCACATCCCAGCCCCTCATTTTTTATTAAAGAAAGAAAGAAATGCAACTCTCTTCTGTGTGACTGTAAACGCACACTGCTAGAACAGCTCTCTATCAAACTGAAGGCACTGAATAACCTGGAACAGAGTACTGCAGTGGGGAGGGGTATATACACTAAGATGGTGGCTGTAGATCACAATTACAATGTTTTCCTTTGTAATTCCTTTTTTGTCATTTACAGCCTCATAATAATGATAATTCTTATTTATTTATTTATTTATTTACTTTTCTGAGACAGGATCTCAATACACAGCTCAGGTTGGCCGGGAACTCACTATTAACCTGGTTGGCCTCAAAACATAGAGCTCTTCCTGCCTCCCGATTACAAACATGTGCCACCACACTACTTAAGTTAGCTCAGTGGCAGAGCACTTGTCCAGCACAGGAAATCTTTCTCTAGCAGTCCAAAATAAATAAATAAATTTCTTTAATAGGCATATAACTGCACTCAGATATAATATAACTTACAGAATTGTAACTATATTTCAAAGAAAAAGCATAAAAAGCTGAGTGTGGTGTCACACACCTGTAATCCCAGCACTCGGGAGGCAGACGCAAGCAGATCGCTGTGAGTTCGAGGCCAGCCTGGTCTACAAAGCAAGTCCAGGACAGCCAGGACTACACATAGAGACCCTGTCTCGAAAAATAAAAACAAAACAAAACAAAGAGAAAGTACAAAGGCTTACAGGCCACTGTTCTTCAGTTGGTGTGCCCAAAGTTTCAAATATTCTTGTTAGCTGATCAAGGTCTGAGTCTCCAGGCAAAAATGGAACCTACAAGTAAGTAAATGACATTTCAAGGTTATTAGTGAGAGTGGTTACATAAATAATGCTGTAAACTTTGTAATAAGAAAATTAAACTCTGAGTGGGGTGCTAATGGCACTTGCTTTTAATCCCAGCACTTAGGAGGCAGAGACAGGCGGATCTCTTGAGTTTGAGGCCAGGCTGGTCTACAGAGTGAGCTCCAGGAAGTCAGTTTTACACAGAGAAACCCTGTCTCAAAAAACAAACAAACAACTTCCTCCTACAGGGCTGGGAAGAGCTTAAAGTAGCTTCAGCAGCTGTTAAAAGCACTGATTACCGTTATCAACTTAACTGCTTTTCAGTGCAAACCCTTCTGCCCTCTCTGTGAAAAGTAGATTTGGGTAGTCTCTAGCAGGTGCGTCCAGACAAACACTTTCTGAAGAGCTTCCCTCAGTACCCCAGAGCATATTTTCAACATATTCCAAATAGCAGATTTAAAAATTCATTTTATTACTTTATATGTCTGAGTATTGCTTGCACTATGTCTGTGCACTATGTTCGTGCCTAGTACTTTCAGGCACTAGAAGAAGGCATCAAGTCTCCCGGAAGTGGAATTACAAGGGGGCTGTGAAGCACCGTGTAGTGGTGCTGGAATGGAACCTGGGTACTCCGAGGTGCTGAGCCTCCAAAAAGCAGATTTTTTGGCAAGTCACCAGAAGACATGCAAAGCAATTTCTCTGGCACGCAGCCCTCAGTGTCCCTTCCAGTGCCTAGATTTCAGCCCTGGAAGTCTTCCTTATATGCTCTCAAGCGGTGAGCAACAGTGACTGTGCTTGTTCTTAGACTTATTAGCAAATCCTTCATTAGTCCCACCCACTGCAGTTTTGAGTAGGAAGAGGTGGGGGTTGGATGGATAGTCTCACTCTGTAACACAGGCAAACTTCAAACTCACGGTGATTCTCCCTGCCTTAGCCTCTTACGTGCTGTAACTACAGGTGTCAGCCATGTAATATATTTTTTACTTATTATAATATATTCAAATTATGTCCCGATTTTTATCCCCTTGCTCCTATCTTCATGTTCCCACTCTCCCTCCCTCTTCTGCCCTATCCCCCTCTCCCAGACCTCTGACTGGGCAGTGGGGGGGGGGGGAGCATCCTTTCCCCTATTAGGTCTCATCAGGATAGCCTGCATCCCCTTCCTCTGTGTGCCTGCAAGGCCTTCTTGCCAAGTGGCAGTGATCAAATCATGGGCACCAGGTTTGTGTCAGAGGCTCAGCTGCAGTTCCTGAACAAATTAATATGTGGCTTGTTTTTTAACTGGACCCAGAATTGGTCCAAGCTCTAATAGGATGAATTCTAAATGTCTCATGCTTGTGCAGAAAGTACTTCATCTTACCAGCCCCTGTGACGGTTAATATTGTCACCCTGATGGAATTTAGAGCCACCAATCAAACAACCCTCTGAGCATGACTGGTGGGGAGATGCACCCTAAATGTGTTAGCACCACTGTAAGGCTGAGCAGAGCACCAGCATTCACCTCTGCTTCCTGACTGTAGATGGGTGTGCCGAGGAGCCTCACCTCCAGCTGCTGCCATGATTCCTCTCCTAACGGACCGTGCTTTCAGGCTGTGAGCCCAAACAAGCCCACCCTGCCTTAGTGTGACTGGCCAGTTACCATGTCACAGCTTTGTGAAAGACCTACACGACTGGCCTCAAACTCTTTAATTGTTCTGATTCTGCCTCCCAACTACCTGAGGCTTTTCCTGTTTTGTGAGACAGAGCTTTTCATGTAAACCAGTCTAGTTTTGAACTCACAGTGATCCTCCTGCCTCAGCCTACCACATGCCAGGATTGTATGTGCCATCATATCTGTTTAAACTTGTAGTTAACAAACTGATTTGCTTGTTAACTTTGCTGCAGGGATTATGAAGAGAAGATAATTCCTAGAAAATGGTAAGAAAGATACCAGCAGTACATAAGAGTGTACGTGGACTTAGAACTTACCCTTAGAAGCAATTCTGCTAATATACAGCCAACAGCCCACATGTCCACACCCACTCCATACATCCTAGCTCCAAACAATAACTCAGGGGCCCGGTACCACCTGAGAACAAAAAGAAATCATGTTTTATGAGAACCGTTTTTCCCCCTAACTCAGTATCTGACTGTGTCTGCCTCCTGAGCGCTGGGATTAAAGAGCTCAATACCACACCCAGAAGGCCAATGTGTAAAAGATGAACTGGCCTTTTAGGTTCAGGTTTAGGCACAACCACTCACCCCGAGGTCTACAGCCCCTGCCTTGCCAGTTCTCAACACTGTTCCTTGCTGTCTATTAGACTTTTCCCATTAACATGCTAACTTGCCACTGTATAATCCACCTGTGCCCAATTCCTCCTCTCATTCTTCCTACATTGCTTGTTTTTATATTTGGAACAGGAACTTCTGCAGTTGGTTGGTCTCAAGATCACTATAATTAAGGCCCACCTTGAATTCTTGATCTCCTGCCTCTGAATTCCAAGTGCTGGGATTTCAGGTGTGACACCAAGTCTGACTCCTAAACATTTTTTTTTAAAAAAGGTCTGATCATTTATCTGATATAATTAAAGATTTCTGAGTGAACTCAGACTTAGAAGGAGCCGCTCTCTCAGTGAGGACAGCCTATGTCTCTTGGCAATTGGTTCCCTGGTGTTTCTTTGACATCCTTCATTCTCGACCAAAAGACTAACTTATTCTGCAGCAGCCTCCTTGTTTTTCTTAGCGTGTTGTTTCTTCAGAGCACTACGTCGGTGTTTGTGCTGTAGGACATGTGGAGTAACCAGAGAGTTGGCCCTGGGCTTCTGACCTTTGATGCTTAAGGGCTTTCAAACAATGTATTGTCAGACACCATCATCTTTAGAGTCTAAAGAGCCTTTTGGACACAGTAGTATCCATCAAGTACAGGAATATTCTGCCCCAACCACTCCCCCCACCAAGTAGAGAACACTCAGATTGGTCCAGACTGCCCTTCCTCTCTCCAGTTTTGGTCTACATCTCAACAGCAGGCGCACCCTGCCAAGGCTCAAGCCACCTTATTCATGGAAGCACCTTGTCTGCTGTTCCCATGCCTGATTCAGACCACACAGCCCTCCACTCTTCACCAGAGCATCAGCAGCTACTTCTGTGGCCATGAACGTGTGCTGTTTTGTTCACCATCCACTTCAGTGAGTTTCCAACACCAATGAGTTTCTGTCTGAAAGAGCTATGTACAGTTTTTCCTGTGGTGAGGTAGGCATAATATACAGCGGGCTGTATCCTGAGGGGACACCAAAAGTGACTCCCTCCTGAGGTAATTCGCAGAAGCCAGCTGCTGCTCGTTTGTGGTGGATACCTAACACACGGGCTCACCTGGTCACGACTTGGTGGGTGTAAGCCCTATTGGGGCTCCCGAATGACTTGGCCAGGCCAAAATCTGCCAGTTTCAGAACTCCATTCTCATCTAACAACAGGTTGTTTGGTTTCAGATCCTGTATCAAGCAGTTACCAAAACAAGCAAACAAAATTAAGCAGGATTAGAGAAAAGCAACATGTACATTGAGTTAGTTTAGTTTATTTAGTAGCCCAGGCTGGCTCTGAACTTACTATGTAGTTAAAAAGAAAGACCTTGAACTTCTGATGCAGCCAATGTGGTATTAAGGATCGAACACAGGGCTTCATATATGTTGGGCAAGCATGCACTTTACCAACTAAGCTACTTCCCATTGCCAGTTAGCTTAACTTTAAAACGTAGGAAACAAGGCTGGACATAGCACATGACATTAATCCCAGCACTCAGGAGGCAGAGCCAGCCTGATCTACAGAATCAGTTCCAGAACAGCCAGGGTTACACAGAGAGAGCCTGTCTCAAAAAAGCAAAGGAAAAAACAAAAACAAAAACCTTAAAAAACAAGAGGACAAGCCGAGCGTGGTGGTGCATGCCTTTCTTTAATCCCAGCACTCGGGAGGCAGAGGCAGGCGGATCATTGTGAGTTCAAGGCCAGCCTGAACTACAAAGCGAGTCCAGGACAGCCAAGGCTACACAGAGAGACCCTGTCTGGAAAAACAAAAAACAAAACAAGAGAACAAGCTGGGCAAGCTGGCATACACTGGTAATCCCAGCACTTAGAGAATAAGGAGGAAGGATTGTGAGTTCACAGCCAGCCAGGCCACCAGGAAGGCATTATCCTCAAAACAAAAACCTCCAACTAAACTGGTAAGTTGGGTCAGCTGGTAGAGCCATTTGCAGTAAACTTGATGATCTAACTTTGATTCTCAGAACCGAGAAAGTGGCAGGAGAGAACTGACTCCTGGGAGTTGTCATCTGACTTCCACTTAAATGCTGTGGCACATACCCACCTACAGTCACGCACTTGACACACACACCCCCACAGACACATGCACTCAAAATACATAAGTAAAAACCCCAACTAACCAATGACAAAGTTTAATAAAGTTTAGGCAGCAACTTTAAAAGCCGGTGTGGTGAAAACCAGCTATACTCGAAGCTTCCAGGAGTCAAAAGCAGAAGAATCATGAATTTGAGGCCAACTTGGGCTACACAGCAAATTCCAGGCCATGCTGGAATATAAAACAAAGCTCTCATGGACTGACCATTACTTAAAGTCTTACCCTGTGGAGAATCCAATGCTGATGTAAATATTCTAGCCCCTGGAGAGTCATTAGCATGTAGGCTTTAATGTGGGACGGCGTCAACACAAGGCTATTATCCTTTATTATAACCTAGAAGAAGACAGGCAACACACAGGTATGTTTCATTACTCCACATTACCTCTAACAAACAAAAAATATACTTAAAATGAATGTATCCACACACAAGAATTTCTAGATTAGCCAATGAATTTCCAGAATTAGGTGGTACAAAAGAGCATCGTCTACTAGGGGAGAAAGTAATTCTGCACACCCTGCAACTCTGGCTTAGAAGTAGCCAATATCTGTGGGTTTTGTCTGCCCCGTCTGACAAGTGCTTACTTTGGGAAACCACTTCATTCCAGCTCAGCTCACAGGTGAAAGTAAGACTGGACTGACCTCTCTACCCAAAGCCTGGACAGGAGAAAGGCTGCTTTAAAAAAGACGCATGCAGCAGGCGTGGTGGCACATGCCTTTAATCCCAGCACTTAGGAGGCAGATGCAGGCAGATCTCTGGGTTCAAGGCCAGCCAGGTTTACAGAGCGAGTTCCAGTCCACCCAGGGCTGCACAGAGAAATTCTGCCTCAAAAAACCATAGGAGGAGAGAAGAAAGAAAACCAAATAATTGTGGCAGAACCAAAGAGACAAGGGGCAATGTAAGAAACCCTGTCTCTAAAAACCAAAAAAAAAAAAAAAAAAAAAAAAAAAAAAAAAAAACAACAACAACAACAACAACAACAAAAAACCACTATATGGCTTGGAATTGCCTAGGAAAGAAGGCAGCAGAGGGGCAAAGAGGACTGAACCAATGAGGTTACTGTAGATTCTGCCACAGTCAGTTTACTGTTAAGACTAACTGGTTCCTTTTTAATCCTAGGTCGTATTTTCACGTACAGTCTGTTTACATATCCACTAGATGACATACATTTTAGGTGTTTCCAGCTTTAGTGAACACCCACACACCAAGTGATTTCTGTACTGGCAATGTTTTCCTCTTGGATAAATACTGAACAGTGGTTGCTAGATCACATTATTATTACTAATGACTACAATATTACTGACATTATTATAAATAATAGAACATCAGTAAATTAGTGGTAACCAATGCTAGGATCTACAGTAAGATATACCATTGTCGCCAGTCTCTATATTTAGTGCATGTGCATTCCTTTTACTATTTGATGCCATGTCATAAAAATCCCTTTTTATCTTTGATCTGATAGTAAACATGTCTTTAATTGTATAACAAACTGTACTGTTTTCCAAAGTGACTATAGTATTTGCATTCAAACAGCAATGTTGAGAATTCTAGTTGTTTTAAATCCTTGAACTATTAAGTGTTTCTGAGATTCAATGAATGAATATCATGTTAAAAATAACTTGGTTCGTAAAAGATGACATTAATCTGTGATAATATGGGAGCAAATTCAAAATTCTGTCAGGTTTAATGTGCATAAAAGTGTCAATATGTTAAAGAGAACTTGGTAGAAATGCCAATAAAATCTAAATCTCTGCACATGATACTAGAAACACAACTAAATTAAAGGAATCACAGATCATTTGACTTCCGCAAAATTAAGGTTCGCACGAGCTCTGTGGTTGTGTGTGTATGTGTGTGTGTATCTGTTCATGTATGTTTAAAGCAGAATAAACATACAGGTTTCTCTTTCACTAAAGGGAGGAAAAAGTCTCCAGGAATCCTAATCTTACCTCTAGGTCAGTTTCCATGAAATCAAAGACAAGGCTAATATTAGATTTATGTCCAAATGCATCAAGGAGCTGCAAAGCAAGAAAAAGATTGTTATTCTTTTCAGTACTGTTGGAATTTATAATTATTGAAGTAATTTTTAAAAATTATTTGTTAGCCAGGCATGGTGGTACACACCTTTAATTCCAGCACTTAGGAGGCAGAGGCAGGTAGATTGCTGTGAGTTCGAGGCCAGCCTGGTCTACAAAGCGAGTCCAGGACAGCCAGGACTGTTACACAGAGAAACCCTGTGTTGAAAAGCAAAACAAAACACAAACAAAAAATTTTTATCAGACTTGGCAGCACATGTCTTTTCCCAGCACGCAGGAGGCAGAGGCAGGTGGATCTTTCGTCAGTTTGAGGACAGCCTGGTCTAAGAGTGCATTCCAGGATGGCCAGAGCTACACAGAGAAACCCTGTCTGGAAAACAAACAAAATTCCTAAGCAAAATGCTTAAGAAAATTCTTGCCAGGCACAGAGATACCTTCTTATAGCTCCAGTACAGTAATTACAGTACAAATTGTAACAGGGCCCAGAACTTGATAGGCCTCCACACCTCAGCACACAAGTGACTCCGTGATGGGAGTTCCATTAGGCCACAAAACTCAGCACGTACCCTGTATTGAAAAGCCAAAACCAAACCAAACCCAAAAAACCTCAGCACGGAGACAGCACCTGCCTGCCAGGATGAAAACAAAGACCTAATCCATCCAAGCCCACAGCTCTGGGACTATCACTAAATGCACCAGCCTTGCCTTTGCCTGCTGTGCTTCAGCTTCTGGCCAACTGCCGCTGTTAAATGAAGGCTGTCAACCTAAAACATGATTTTGGTGCTTACAAGGTCACCCTGAGAAAGCCCTGTCGCTACACCGGGATCCTGACCACCCTGTGTAGTCAGCAGCCAGCAGGTAAAGATTCTGTTGTCTAAGCCGTGTCCGAGCAGTCTTCCCTGGAGGACACCCCACAGCACTATTTACTTGGGAGGCCAGACAAAGGAATCACCTGAGCGCACGAGTTCAAGGCTACGCTATGCAGCTCACAAAAGACCTCCCAAACAAAACAGAACAAGAAAAAAAGTGTCTTCTAAATAGCTTCTACCATCCACTGGGCATGTGAGACTGTCCACAGCAGGCACTGTTGCAGACACCATCAACTGGCTAGCCTGCAACAATCAAAAGAACACACTCCAGCCCTCACACAGGTGACAAGAAAGGCTCTGAATTTGAATGCAAGCTGCTACCCGCTAAACCTGTGGCTACAGCTCTCTAGGATTCAAATCACTGACAAAACCGGCCTATATGGCAACATGTGGCTCAGGTCACCAGTCTAGAGGCACTGCTCACAGCACAAGTGAGGTAAAAACACATCTCACACTGCTCAACTTCCCACCGCCTGCACGGCTTGTCTCATCAGTTCACCCTGCTGAGCCTGTGATCAATCCCACCATATTCAGAACATGGCGGACCCCAAGCAAACAAGAGACCATACTCACACCAATTATATTCGGGTGACTCAGCTCCTGCAACAGTTTTATCTCTCTTAATGCTGTTCTATTTATACCTATGGAAAAAGAATGCAAAAAATGAACAGATTCTGAAATCTCAAACCTTCTGGAAATTGATCTTTTAGGAAAGGCCATTTCAGGAAATAAACATTACACACACACACACACACACACACACACACACACACACACACACAAAAGTAATTTTAACTATTTTTATGAGAAAGTTCTTTGCCCCCTCCCTCTATTTTTTTAGAGGAGCTTAACACGGTCTGTGATATATGGTGAAGGAAGTACTTATTCTACCTCTATAGCAATGATTACAATAATATATATAGACATGGAGCAGACATGTTGGAATGGGTCTTTTCTCTTGACCTACAAACATTAAAGGAAGACTGTGTGTAAATAGCAAATTAGTACTACAGATACTCTTTCAATACAAATGATAGAAATAAAAATTAAAACACAGTGCTGGCAATGTCACGGGTGACTTCTTCATTATAACTATGATTTGATGGCTAAACAGGACCTGACATTCTAAGAGGCTCGAGAATAAGAAATAAATCTTTTCCCAGTGTATCCATTCTATAGAAACATTGTGTTCTTTTAAAAAGATGCCATCTTGAATCTTTCAAAGCAGTTAGAAAAACAGAGGTGGAAAAAACAGTGACTTCCAACACCCCAAAAAGCACTGAGGATCCCAACAACCTCACTGCCCTCCATGTTGTGATCAGAACGTCTTTGTAATGCTCACATGCTGTTTCTAACTGGAATCTCTTTATTCTCTAGAGCAGTGTCCTCAGCCTGCTAACACTGCCACCCTTTAGTACAGTTCCTTGTGTGGTGGTGACCTCAACCATAACATTATTTTCTTTTTTTTTTCTTTTTTTTCTTTTTTTTTTTTGGTTTTTTGAGACAAGGTTTCTCTGTGTAGCCTTGGCTGTCCTAGACTCGCTTTGTAGACCAGGCTGGCCTCGAACTCACAGTGATCCGCCTGCCTCTGCCTCCCGAGTGCTGGGATTAAAGGCATGCGCCACCACGCCCGGCCATAACATTATTTTCATTGCTACTTCATAACTGTAACTTTGCTTCTGTTATGAATCATAATGTAAATAAATGATATGCAGGAGATCTGATATGTGACCACCTCAAAGGGGTCGTGACCCACAGAGACACTGCACTAACTCGACAGAACTATTTACAACTCTCGTTGACGTTTTCTTCATCTCAGATCAGAATAAACACATATTCTGTTTGATCAAATTATAGGTAATACTTACCATCTTTAGCTTCTGATCTGTGCCCAAGTTTGATCTGGGATAGAAAGAGGAGAAAAAAGCAAAAACACAGACATTAACAATGTGCTGAGGATGGAGCTGCATCAGCGGTTCAGAATAGTGACTGCTTCGAAAGGTTCCATCCCCAGTACCCACACAGCAGCTCACAACTGCCAGCTCCGGTGGGATCTAATGCCCACTTCTGACTTCGTATGGCACCAAGCAAACAAGTGGTGCACAGACATACATGGACGTAAAACACTGATACACTTAAAACGATAACAATTTTAGAAATAAGACCAAGCAACCCAAAACTCCCAATAGTAAATTAGTGTATAATCTACATGCACAAAAAACCTAGCTACAAGCAGGCCTGACATGGTGATGCATGCCTATACTTGGGAGGAAAAACCTGGGTTACACAGCAAGAGTCTGCCTCAAATAAACCAAAACAGCTGGGACTGGTGGTACATTCCTTTAACCCCAGCACTCATGAAGCAGAGAAGCAGATCTCCAAATTTGAGGTTACCCAGGTTTACATACTGAGTTCTAGACTCCATCTTTTAAAAAAAACCAGCAAGTTACGCACAGTAAGCGCACGCAGCAGTGCACAGCCCCTGAGACCAACTGGAGCTCCAGGCTGAAGGCAAAGGCGTTGCTCAGGAGCCAAGCGAGCCATAGCATGGGGAAGGCAGAGTCTGAGCTCCAGCACAGCAGGACCAAAACCAATCAAGTGTCTACTTTAAGTTGCTGAACTACACAAGTGGTAAACAACCAAACTTAAAAACAGTAAATATCTTGGACCTGCAAGATGGCTCAGCTGATAAACCAATCCCCTGGACCCACAGCGTGGAAAGGAAGAACTCCCACAAGTTATCCTGTGACCTTCAGAGCGTGCTGTGGTACGTGCACACACGCACACAAAGCAGCAATCGTCTCCTTTATCCCCTCCCCACCTTTGTTTTTCCAGACAAGGTTTCTCTCTGTAGCCCTGATTGTCCTAAATCTTTTAGGCCAGGCTGGGCTTGAACTCAGAGATCTGCCTGCCTCTGCCTCTCAAGGGCTGAGATCAAAGGTATGGGCTACCATTGTTTTTGTTTTTTCTGAGACAGGGTTTCTCTTTGTAGCCATGGCTGTTCTGGACTCCCTTTGTACACCAGGCTGGCCTCAAACTCACAGAAATCTCCTGCCTCTCTCTGCTTCCCAAGTGCTAGGATTAAAGGCTTAGGCCACCATGCCCGGCTGAGAGTATTTTATTTTCATTGTGTCTATTTTGAGTTCTTTCCCATGTACATTTTATAATCAATTCGTCAATGCCTTATCTTATTTTATAATTTACAGTAATGAGAATGCTCTTGTTTCTTTCTTTTTGAGACAGGGTTTCTCTGTGTAACAGCCCTGGCTGTCCTAAAACTCGCTCTGTAGACCAGGCTGGCCTCGAACTCACAGAGATCCACCTGCCTCTGCCTCCCAAGTGCTCAGATCAAAGGCATGTGCCACCACTGCCCAGCCTAGGAGAATGTTCTTAAGGAAAAATGTTTTGTCAACAATTGACAGCCCTGTGTAAGTAGTAAGGAAGGGAATGCTGACTCAGTCATTACTTTGTGTAGTTTGCTATGCTTATTCAGTGTTCACTGTTTCATAGAACCAGCATATTTTGTAAGTTTGCTTTGTGGAAAACACAGGATTATTGGATATATTACCAACTCTATATGCTATTTTCTGTTATGTTACTTTTTTCTCCCAAGTATACTACATTGAAGTGATTTTGGGGAAATTACCTGCAGTTATCTGGTCCATGTTTAACTTGAAAAGATGAAAGGAGATGTGGGTGTGGTAATTAACATATGTAATCCTAGCATTTCTGAGGCTGAGGTGAAGATTTAAAAAATAAAGATAAATAAAAGAATAATCTCATGAAATTCTTTATCACCTAAATTTAAGTGATTAGTATTTTACGATGTTAAATCAGCTAAAAATATATATGCATTTTAAAGACTTATTATTTATACAGTATTCTGCCTGCATGTGCGCCTGCCTGCCACAAGGCACTGAATCTCATTACAGATGATGGAGAGCCACCATGTGGTTGCTGGAAACTGAACTTGGAACCTTTAGAAGAGCAGACGGTGCTCTTAACCTGAGCCATTCTCCACCCCCAGCTAAAATATTTTTTAAAATTACTCCATCCACAAGCACATGGTGACATGTGCTCACCTACCCACATAGACACAAATACATACAAATACTTAAAAATTTAAAAAGAAAAGATAATAACGTAAGCTAGGGATGTGGCTCAATGACAAAGCACTTGCCTAGAATGCTCAAAGCTCTGGGGTCAATCGAGTATACACTCATCCAATTACACATGCATACATACAAATAAAATTTTCAGGGGGAGAGGGTCCTGGGGAAATGGCTCAGTAGTAACCTTGGCTTTGCAAGCATGAGGACCTGACTCAAATTCCCAGTACCCATGTAAACGGCCAGCCACCAGCCATGGTTGTGTGTGCCTCAAGTCCTGTCACTGGGAGACTGGGACACAAAGATGCAGAGAGTTTGCTGGTGAGCGAGCCAGGCCTGGCCAAACCAAAACAGCAAGCATCTGGCTTTGAGAGTCCTTGTCTAAAAGGCAACTAAGGAGGAGAGCGATGGAATGTTCTACTCCAGCTTGCACATGGGCAGACCTCAACAATCATGTGCACACACCGCAAACACCTACAGACAGACAGACAGACAGACAGACAGACGCGCGCACACACACACACATACACACACACACACACACACACACACACACACACACACACACACACAAAGAGTGACCCAAGAGCCATTATCCAGGCAGCCTGGCTAAGCTGGGAAGCACAGAAACATAGCGATTACATATAATTTAAAAATACATATATTTACTTTTTGTGTATAGGTGTTTTTTGCCTGCATGAATGTCTGTGGACCACATGCATGCCTTGTGCCTGTGGAGGATGAAGGTGGCAGATGGCCTGGAACAATGACAGTTGTTAGCCACCACACAAGCTCTGGAAAATGAACCTGGGTCTTCTATAAGAGCAGCCAGCACTCTTAACTGCTAAGTCACATCAGCAATACTTTAAGAAGTCCAAGTCATAATAAGGAAAAGCAGTTTAGTAACTCTTTTTCTTTTCCCCTTACAAACACAGTTTCTCTGGGTATCCCTGGATATCCTGTACTTGCTTTGTAGACCAGGCTAGCCTGGAACTTACAGGTATCCATCTGCCTCTGCCTCCTGAGTGTTGGGATTAAAGGCATGCGCCACTATGCCTGGCAAAGAAAAAAAATATTTAAGTCACCTTCAAGAAGGAAAGGTTTTTCCAGGCATGGTGGCGCATGCCTTTGATCCCAGCACTCGGGAGACAGAGGCAGGTGGATCACTGTGAGTTTGAGGCCAGCCTGGTCTACAAAGTGAGTCTAGGAAGCCAAGGCTACAGAGAAACCTTGTCTCAAGAAAACAAAACAAGGGATGGAGAGATGGCTCAGAGGATAAGAGCACTGGCTGCTCTTCCAAAGGTCCTGAGTTCAATTCCTAGCAACCACATGGTGGCTCACAACCATCTATAATTAGATCTGGTGTGCAGGCAGAACACTGTATACATAATAAATAAATAAATCTTAAAAAAAAAAAAGGAGATAGAGGCAGAAGTTAAAGGTCATTCTCTACTACATAGTGACTTTGGAGCCAGGTCATAAAGGCTCTAACAAAGGAGAAACAGGCTGAATTCTAAATCCTAATGCTTGTTAGAGGCAGACAAGGAAACCACTTGTAGGACAGGTGAGACGGCTCAGTGCTTGTTATGCTTGTTAAAAGCACTGGCTGCTCTTCCAGAGGACTTGAGTTTGATTCCCACCAGTGCCCAGGGATAAGACACTCTCTTCTGGCCTCTGTACAAAGTTGAACTGACATACATGCAGGCAGAAACACCCACACATATAATAAACAAATGTGCTCATCACAGTGGCAGGAATAATGTTAATAAATTGTTATGAGCAATGAGCTCAGGTGGAAGGACTTCAGATTCAGGTAATGACATGAAAATGATAGAGAATGAAGAACTGCAAAGAACAGCGAAGGAAAGGGAAACACCTGTTTCCTGCAATTAAAAGGCATCTCTTGGTGAAGACATTTGAGGGAAATAAGAATTCAA
Organism: Acomys minous; assembly: GCF_964271855.1. Taxonomy (NCBI): domain Eukaryota; kingdom Metazoa; phylum Chordata; class Mammalia; order Rodentia; family Muridae; genus Acomys; species Acomys minous. Next base: position 96,050,657 of record NC_140492.1, on the reverse strand, counting down.
CCATAGCTGGTCGTGATGGCGCACACCTGTAATCCCAGCACTCAGGAGGCAGAGGCAGATGGATCTCTGTGAGCTCAAGGCCAGCCTGGTCTACAAAGCGAGTCCAGAACAGCCAAGGCTATACAGGGAAACCCTGTCTCTAAAAGCATAATAAATAAATAAATAAATAAATAAATAAAAGAATTCAACCACACCAAGCTCTAGAGAGAAAACACAGCAATTAAAAGAGAAAATATAATGATCCTGGGACTAAAAGAAATTTAGCATGTTCAAGGAGTAGAAAGGTGGAGCTGGAGAGATGGCTCAGCGGTTAAGAGCACTGACTGCTCTTCTAGAGGTCCTGAGTTCAATTCCCCCCAACCACATGGTGGCTCAAAACCATCTATAATGTGATCTGATGCCCTCCTCTGGCCTGGTATATGCAGACAGAGCACTGTATACAAAGTAATAAATCAATCTTAAAAAAAAAAAAAGAGTAGAAAGGTGTGTGGCTGGGACACACTCTCATCAGCAGAACCGATAACAAAGACAACAGTTAAGAGGAACCGGTGGGGAGTGGCTCACACCAGGAATCCTATCATTTGAGAGGCCCTGAGGAGAGACAGTCATGGTGAGATGGCTACAGATCTCAGGAGTGTGCGAAAGAGAGGCCAAGGGCTGTGCTCTAACCCTCACCTCAGCAATTACTAGCTGTGTGATCTTGAAGTCATCTAACTTAACTCAGGTACCTCAATGGTGAAACAAGGAGACCTTTACCTATTTTACAGACTGTTTGAAAAGTTAAGGGGGGGGGGAGAGTCAAATTGTTTGGCACACAGGAAATTATGTTGTAAATGAAGCTAAGTTTAAAAACTATTTAAATCGTTTTAGAAAATACACTATTATCAATGTTGTTAATGCCGAGGAGAACCTTTCTGCACAGATAGCACAGACAGAACAACCGTGGCCTGGAAATATCATGGCGTCCAAAAACTGAAGAGATGGCAGCACTTGCCTCCTTGGCTAACAACCAACCTGTATGGATCAAAAAGTTTTAATTTATAATATTTGAACAAAGCCTGGTTCCGCCCGGATTCCATCTTGATACACAGGACACTAATAAATGCTATCGTCTCTAGAATCCTTGTAACTCCCACAGTCAGACTGTGAGCGTGCTTACTAAAATGAAGCCAAACGTGGTCCGTATCTGTAATCCCAGCACTCGGGAGGCCGAGGCAGAGGCAGGAGGACTCCTACGAGTTGGGAAACCAACCAGGACAGCCCAACAACGCTGTCTCCAAGACAACAAATAGCTACCAAACAACTGTAAATGCACGGGTATTTTCTGGCGTGGTGGAGCACGCATGCAAACCCCCAAACCCCCAACTCGGAAAGCAGAAGCTTACGGCTCGCCGCCAGTTCTAGGCCAGCCGGGTCTAAATAGCAAGCCCCGTGCCAGCAAGGGCCATGTGGCAGGAAAGACACAGACTAGAAACACACACACACACACACACACACACACACACACACACACACACACACACACACAAAAGGAACTCACTTTCTTAATGGCGACAATCTGGTTGGTGTTCTTATCTCTGGCCTTATAGACCGTAGCGAACTAGAAAGGAAAACAGTAACACATCCGTGAGAAGTCTTCTAGGTGGTGGTTGGTTGCGGATCTTCCCCACCATGACTTTTTGGGGTTTTGTTGTTGTTGTTGTTGTTGGGGTTTTTTTTTGTTTGTTTTTTGTTTTTTGTTTTTTTTTTTTTAGAACAAAGAAACCCTGGAGCTGCCTCGCGACGGCTTGCGACGCGGTCAGGAGGCCTGGTCCCCAGCAGGGAGGGGACGCTCATGGGCGGCGAGGGGGCACCAGTCGGGCGAGCCTCTCTCCCCACGAAGAGCCCGCGGTGGCCAGGCTGTGCCTGCGCTACAACAGGCATGAATCAGCCCAAGGCCCTCACCTGCCCCTCTCCGAGGAAATCCAGCTTCTCATAGCGCTTCGCTCGAGACTTCACGTCCACAGCCATGCGAGGGAGAAGCCAGACTCCAGCAACTAAGCAAAACGCTCCACCCCGCAGGAATTTAAGGCGTCTGAAGCCTCCCAACAGCTACTTCCGTTCACTAGACGCGCACATCTTACTGGCTCCGCCCATACTTCCGCCGTGGGCGGGGCCAGGCCTACGGATGCTGAGCTGGACTGTGAGACCAGCCCGGCCCCCCTCCCCCACCCCACCCCACCCCGCTGCCACGTGCTCACCGTGGCCGGAAGCATTGTATTTCTCCTAGACCGCTATGGGCCTGTCAGTTTGTTCACTGTTTTGTGTCATTGTTTTGAACTTGGATTTTCTTCGCTTCCAAGGATAGGCCAGCGTTCTGACATGGTGCTTCTGAGTTCGGAATTTAGCTAGGGCGCCAGATGGCGGAACACTTGGCCTTGCGACTGTCTTGCTTTGCGTTGCCCTGGCGCCTCTGTCGCCATGGACACCAAACCCCTCCGAAGAAGAGCCAAATTCTTAAAAGGTGATTTATGAAGAAACAGGCCCAGAAATGCAACTCCAAGCCTGTAATAAACATGTCAGGACTACAGCTGGCGTAGTCGGCAGGATCTGGAACAAGGCTGGGGAAAGGATTAGTTTATGCTAACTTTCCCCAATTTACATAAGGCTTGCATGTAATCTGGTTGAAAACTTATATCGAGTTACCAGGTGATTACCGGACTCCTCGATGCCAGAGGAGCGGGGAAAGCCTGGGTCCGAAAACACCACCCTCCCTAAGGGTGCGGAAGTAGGACGAACTCAGTGCCCGATGCCAACTTAAGAGCTGGTTAATGGCACAGAGGAAAGAAACTCAATATAAGGCAACTAAAATTCAAACAAATGCTGAAATTTTTCAGTAAACGAATTGAAAGATTGGCCGATCTAAAATTTGAAAAATTAATCAAGAGCACTCAAACAGGTAACCTTCAGTGGTACCTTAGGAAAAGAGAGATTAAACTGCTATACTGGTTGGCAAATAAGCTGTGGAAATGAAGTCTTTAATTAAGAAAATGAGAGGTTTACATCTAAATCCAGCCACAGGAAGCCCCCCAGAAACTGCAGAGGAATAGAAATGGTTGGGAACAGCCCAGGCAGTTAAAAATAGAATTGGCATGAAACCTACTGATGTAAGAATAGGTCTTATCGACCCATCAGTAGTGCAACCGCTGGTAGAGAATAGGCGCCTAAGAATGAAGTACCAGCAATTTTGGTGAAAACTATACAGGATATAGACAAGGACCGAATTATGGGCAAAAGGCTAGCCATGAATATAGTGAGGAAAAAGAAGGACCTGGCCAGTTCATCTGAACCCTCATACTCTTTCCCGGTAGTAACCACAAGTAAAAGGACTCCAATCAGGAACATTGCCAGTCGTCTGAATCCCCTCAGCGATGGCAGACAGCCCCACTATACCCCGGAAACAGAGGTCAAAGAGTCCAGACCATACTCCCCACAGGAGATGGCAGATTTAAGACGGGAATATGCCCAAAATGGTCAGAAAGATGCACAATACATGGTCAGATTGTGGGAAAAAGGGGCTGACACAATCATTCTAACAGAACAGGAGATGGGACAAAGTAGGGGAATCATAGAAAACCCGTCTATCTATGAAGCATTGGAAAATGTAGTTTTTTTGACTATGTAGCAAGAATTATACAGCTTGATTTTATATGTTCCCCACTATATGGATGGTGGGAATGGTTTAAAGAAATGGTAATGGTAGCAGGTATTGCTATTGTTGTCATTATTCTTGCAAAATTTGCTTTATCATGCAGAAATAGAAGAAAATATGCCAAACTTCAGAAAAGGACCCAGTGGGAGACGGTGTGACCCATTACAGCGCAACGGACCCCGCATTTTCATCTCACACTTCTACCACAGGCATTTTGACCAAATCAATGATACCCCAAATAGCTTACAATCATGGGCAATTAGAACCCTGATAGCACCAATGATGGATGAAATGTTATTAGAATTTGCAGCTTTTAAAACATGGTATGAAATGAATAGAAGATATAGAATTTTAAAACGTTTGCATATTAAAGCTAAGTTAAGGAAACCATTTACTTTAATTACTAGAAGTTTGCGCCATTATGACTTTGTAAACCCCAGCCCTGCGAGGCAACTGTTTAACCATCAATAGCCAACAATTGATGGCTAACCAGGATGACACCTTTCATGTTGACATCATTTCAGGTGTCAGGGGGTGGAATGTAATAAACATGTCAGGGCTTGTTTCAAAGCCCAGTGTAGGAAGCAGCTACATGTCAGGGCTTGTTTCAAGGCCCAGCGTAGAAAATAGCTGACTGCCCAAAAAGCTGACGTCTGACCAGATGTGTGAGTGATAGATAAAACCTTAGTAGTAAGTTCTGACCTAGGAGCAGCCAGGACTGCAAGTTGGTGATAAGAGTGCCACAGAAAGCTAGATGTGTGAATTAGAGAGGGTAAGGCAAAAGTAAGTATAAAAACCCTGAGAAGAAGCAGCCAGCTCTCTTCTCTTCGCTCTCTTCGCTCGCTAGCTCTCTAGCTCTCTCTCTCGCTGTCATCATGATTACCTAAAATGCTACCAGCCGATGGGCGCTCTCCCAGGATGGAGCAGACAGACACGCTGTCAGATAACAACCCGAGAACTGATTCAAGTCGCAGCAGCGAACCTGTTCGACAGAACTTCACGATATCAGGTCGTATACCCTAATGGCATACGCTCCCAGAACATTGATATTATAAGATGCTAAATGCTACTCCTATTAGAATTAAGATAGTTTTAAGAGTGTAATGAAATGGTATTGGTGGCTTGGCCTTGGAGCCTTAGCCGCTGCCTTTTGTTGTAGTTGCCTTTGTATTGCTAATAAACCTCTCTTGCTAAATCGTACCACTTGCTCTTGGCCTGCCTCCTTCGTTCCGGATTCTGAGTGTGAACTCTCTGCTCGCGACAAAGCCCTACTGAACAGTATGTTATGGAAGAGGGCTTTGGTCTTCTATGAATACAAACTAATGAATTAAGAGAAACATACAGAGCGTTTAGACATGGTGTCAGCTATGTGATAATTACGCTTCAAGCCTATCATCTGTCAATTACTGGCTCCGGCAATGGTTTCCTCTTGAGTCACATTTTTGTTTTCACGTCGCTCCAGTTTGCAGGGTTGTGGGTGGGAGGGTGGTTTTGCTGAGATTTCAATTATTTGATAGATTTAAGAATTGATGCCACCTGGAGTGGTGGCGCACACCTTTAATCCCAGCACTCGGGAGGCAGAGGCAGGCGGATCTCTGTGAGTTCGAGGCCAGCCTGGTCTACTGAGCGAGTCCAGGACAGCTAAGGATACACAGAGAAACCCTGTCGTGAAAAACGAAAAAAAAAAATTGATGTCACATTGTCCATCTTTTTCTCACGAGAAAACAAATGATGAAGCCAAAATTACAAGGCAAGAATCACAAGTTTTAACACCTTTGCTTTAAAAAAAAAATGTATATAACGCCGGGCATGGTGGCGCACGCCTTTAATCCCAGCACTCGAGACGCAGTGACAGGCGGATCTCTGTGAGTTCGAGGCAAACCTGGTCTACACAGCAAGTCCAGGACAGCCAAGGATACACAGAGAAACCCTGTCTCAAAAAAAAAAGAGAAAGAAGGAAAAACAAGCAAGCAAACAAATATATGTGCACAGATGTTTGCTTGCATGTATGTCTGTGTATCCCATGTGTGCAGTGCCCATGAAGGTCAGGATAGAGCATTGGATCCCTGGGAGCCGGAATTACAGATGTCCGAGCACCGTGTGAGTGCTGGGAGCTGATCCTGGAAGAGCAGTAAGTGTTCTTAAGAACTGAGCCATTTCTAAGCCCCTTAATGTCCTTGTTAATAAAATTTATCAGAGCATTAGTTTGAACTGAACTTCTGCACTAAGTTCACCCTATCAAACAAAAACGGAGTCATGCGTCCTGAAGTTCCATACTAAGCAAAAACTAAGTTAATTATTATCTGGCTTTCCAAGAAACTAGCAGCCAGATCTCCCAAACTGGCCAGTTTTAGGTGAAGTGCTTTAACACTTATGAAAAAAATGAAGTATGCTTAATTAACCAGAGTTCCCTGCTGTGCTTTGTCCTTGTTCCATCCCCACACATCCCTGACCTGCCAGGCATCACACAGGGCACCCTGGAAGCCAAAGCAGGAAGGAAGCTGGCAATTTCCAGGAAAGCCTGAGCTATGGTCTCACAAACAAAAACCATGTTTTGCTATTGGTCATTGGGAGTTCTTCCTATAATCCTGGAATGAATTCTCAGTTCACGAATCACAAAATCCTGCAATAACATAAGCAGCCTGGTTTTGTTTAGAATCTAACATCTTAGTTCCCACAAATCAGGCTACAACAAAAAAAGTTAAGATGCATGCACACCTTTAGTCCCAGCACTAGGGAAGCACAGGCAAGCAGATCTCCGAGTTGGAGGCTAGCCTGATCTACTAAGATCCAGACCAGTCAGGAATAAAAACGAGAAACCTTGTTTCAAAACAACTAGAAAGGACTGGAGAAATGGCTCAGTGGTTAAGAGCACTGTCTGCTTTTCCAGAGGTCCTGAGTTCAATTCCCAGCACCCACATGGCCATGCCATCTATAATGCGATCTGGTGCCATCTTCTGGCATGCAGGCATACATGCAGATAGAGCACTCACATACATAAATATTTAAAAAGAAAAAAAAACCTAGAAAAAATTAACAAATATGTGTGTTGTTTTCCATATGCCAAACATTATTGTGGATCTAAAAACATCTTGTCACAAAACATCCCATTGTAGTGGAAGATGAAAAACTAGGTCCAGACCACCCAAGTCTACATAGTGAGATCCTGTCTCAGAAAAATAGTTAAATTTGAGGCACAGCAGTAAGTACTATAAGGGACTGAGACAGAGATCGGGCTTTGCTGTTTTATTTTTTTGGCTTTGCTGTTTTAAATAGGCTCGTGCAAGAAAGATGTCACTGAAAGGCCACTGGAGTTTAACAATAGAATCAGGTTACTTCCTGTAACCAGGAATACTTCTTAATTCCATTTTATTTGTCATTACGGTGAGGGTACCACAGTGCACATTTGAAGGTCATGTCTTCAGGCTTGATGGTAGGAGTCTTTTTACCTACTCATCTGCCTGGAAGGCCGTACCGTTCCTGTGAGCCCACCTGGAAGGCCGTACCTTAGTTCCTGTGGGCCCCCTGGAAGGCCGTACCTTAGTTCCTGTGGGCCCCCCTGGAAGGCCGTACCTTAGTTCCTGTGGGCCCCCCTGGAAGGCCGTACCGTTCCTGTGGGCCCCCCTGGAAGGCCATGCCGTTCCTGTGGGCCCCCCTGAAAGGCCGCACCGTTCCTGTGTGGCTTCACACACTCAGGGCTGCTGCTGATTACAGTACAGACACTCTTTCTGAATACAGGTACAAACAACCTCTTATATTAACTTCATAGTCTTAATTCCACTGCCAGCTCTTATTTAAATTGCACTTGTATTACTTAGGATAGGATATGACTATATCCATTATACTCAGATAACCTTGTGTATGAAAACAGTAAGAGAAATAAAAGGCAGGAGGTGGTGGCGCACGCCTTTAATCCCAGCCCTCGGGAGGCAGAGGCAGGCGGATCTCTGTGAGTTCAAGGCCAGCCTGGCCTATAAAGCGAGTCCAGGACAGCTAGAGCTGTTACACACAGAAACCCTGTCTTGGTTAAAAAATAAAATAAAAAGTAAACACGTTAAGATTTAAAAATGTAGACTTTAATAAGTATCCATGTCAGCTTGTGGAGAAGCTGGCTCAGATACACAGAGTAGGAGGAGGATGCCAGTGGCCGCCTACAGTTTCTATACTTCCTTCTTTTCGCAGAATATTTATTAAGGTTGTTTAATATACACTTTTTCATTTCACGTTTTGGAAGTCCTTTATCGTAAAGATAATCCTCTTGTCTGATGACAAACAGCAGCCATAATGATCATTCTGGGCCTCCACGCTGAAAGGAGAAGCATACAGCAATGAGATGAAGCATATGCTGGCCGGTACTTATACAATAAAATGATCTTCAGGTTTTTGGATGTGGTTTAAGACAAAGTCTCACTCTGTAGCCCAGGCTGTCCTAGAATTCACTATATAGCACAGATTGGCCTCTAAGGAATCATAGCAGTCCTCCTGCCTCAGCCTTCTGAGAGCTGAGATTACAGTTGATGTTTGATTTTTTTTTTCCTAAACAACAAAATCATCATCATCATCATCATCATCATCATCATCATCATCATCATCATCCAGGTTTTGCATAGTTTGGAGGCACTTATGGTAACTGTTATAAATTCAGATCTAGAAAGGACTCCATATTGATGGTAACCCTGGGTTACCATCTGTACATGCTGGGGGAGGCAGGAAGATCTGTGAGTCTGAGGCCAACCTGGTCTTCATACCAAATTCCAGGACAACCAGGGCTATAGAGAGACCATGTCTCAAAAAATCAGTTATCCTCAAATTCATCCGTGATTTTAGAAGCCCTTTATACTTTGAAAAGTTAACTCTTTGCCCAAAGAGATTTTCTTTTTTTTTTTTTAATTATGTATTTATTTATTATGTATACAGTGTTCTGCCTGCCTGTGTTTCTGGACACCAGAAGAGGGCACCAGATCTCATTACAGGTGGTTGTGAGCCACCAAGTGGTTGCTGGGAATTGAACTCAGGACCTTTGGAAGAATAGCCAGTGCTCTTAACCTCTGAGCCATCTCTCCAGCCCCCAAAGAGATTTTCTAAAACACGGTTTTATGTTTTTGGGGGACTGAACCCAGGGTATGGCACATGCTAGTCAGGAGCTCTGCTAATGAGCCACATCCCCAGGCCTCTGACATCTCTGGCCTATCTGGCCCATTTGTCAAGGCAGAGGAAAGAACATGCAGGTCAGCAAACGAAATTGCAAAGCCAAAATGTCACAGCACTCAGCACCATTTGTGTCAAAGAGCAACAGCATACCTGGATATATTCCATTTCTTCTTGAGACATAGGTTTCCTTCTGTATTTCTGAGGTAATGTTTTTATTATTTCTGCAGTGTCTGGTGGCCCCTGATGCATCATCAAATCTGGGGATATACTTCCCTTAGAATGCTGTGAAATTACAGACGAGTGAGAGGGTAGCCCAGCAGATCTCAAAGCTTCTGAGGCTGAAATTAAAAACAAAAGTTTTAATTAGAGAAACTACTCAGGTATCTTTAAATGTTATTTTTTAATTATCTACTATTGAATAGTCATCTTTTGTAACCGGTCCCTGAGGCTGAAGAGATGGCTCAGAGGTTAAGAGCACTTAGCTGCTCTTCCAAAGGTCCTGAGATCAATTCTCAGCAACCACATGGTGGCTCACAACCATCTATAATGAGATCTAGTGCCCTCTTCTGGTGTACAGACATACATGCAGGCAGAATACTGTGTACATAATAAATATAAATAAATAAATAAATAAAGCACTTGGCTTTTCCAGAAGACCAAGGTTTAATTCCCAGCACCCACAGGAGACTCTCAGGCTGTCTGTAACTCCAGTTCCAAAGGATTTGACACTCTTTTCTGGCCTTTGTAGGTACCAGGAATGCATATGGTACACTGACAAAACATCCATACAGGAGGCCGGGCGTGGTGGTGCACACCTTTAATCCCAGCACTCCGGAGGCAGAAGCAGGCAGATCTATGTGAGTTCGAGGCCAGCCTAGTCTACAAAGTGAGTCCAGGACAGGTAGGGCTACCCAGAGAAATCCTGTCTCAAAAAAACAAAAACAAACAAACAAACAAACAAACAACCATACACATTTAGTAAATAAAGCTAAAATTGTAACTATGCAACATTATACATGGCTTCAAATAATCCTTGAACTATTTTAATTCAATACATACACACACATATAATGCTCTTTTTGAAAGAAGCAGTAGTCTCTTTTGTAAATGTTCTTTTTGAAAGAAATTATAATCGTTTTTTGTTTTGGGTCAGGCACTTGGACGCTAGGCAAACAATCACTGAGCCACAGCTACAGTTCTTTGTATGAGGTCTCACTATGTTGGCCAAGCTGACCTTAATTCCTGGGTTTAACTGATCCTTCTGCCTCAGCTTCCTGGGGACTAGGATTACAGGTGTGTGCCTCCACCCATGCCCAGCAAAGTAGTTTAAAAGTAAATTATAGCCGGGCATGGTGGTGCACACCTGTAATCCCAGCACTTGGGAGGCAGAGGCAGATGGATTGCTGTGAGTTCTTGGCCAGCTTGGTCTACAAAATGAGTCCAGGCAGGGTGACACAGAGAAACCCTGTCTTGAAAAAACAGAAAAAAAGTAAATTGTGACTGATGAGATGGCTCAGGAGATAAAGGTACTCACCTGCCAACCTGAGTCTGATCCCTGGCCTCATGTGGCCTATAGGACAAGAGCACTGACTGCTGCAAGCTGTCCGGACCTCCACACCCGCACTAGGACAAATGCACATGCTGGGTGTGGTGGTGCAGAGGCAGGGGGATCTCTGTGAGTTCCAGGCCAGCATGGTCTACAAAGTGAGTCCAGGACAGCCAAGGCTACACAGAGAAACCCTGTCTCAGAAAAAACGAAACAAAAACAAGTGTACACTT
>NC_140492.1:95880036-96035036 GCF_964271855.1 Acomys minous | reverse complement strand
GCCCAGGCGCTGACCCTTGGCTTTTTCTAGTATAGCGTGTTGTTTTTGTTTTTGTTTGCAGCAACCGGTTGGACTATTTGGTTCACCACCTCAAATTATCTAGGACCATTTCCTTTAGATAGCTAGTTTCTAGTTTCAGTACAGTTCAACATTTAATCTGAAGCCACCTCTTGTGGCTTTTTATTAAAACTTGGGAGTTATGTAGATCCCTCCTTTGTTCGGCCATCATCAGAAAAGTCTCCTGCAGCAGTTGGGAACAAATACCGAGACCCACAGCCAGACACTATGCACCACGAGAGACCTTGGAACACTCAGCCTTAAAAGGAATGTCTCCATCAAATTCCTCCCCTTTGGGCTCAAGGAGCCCTGCAGAAGAGGAGGAGGAAAAGTGTTGAGACAGAGAGGATGGGTGGAAGACATCAATAAATCAAGGCCTTCTAGGTACAACAGAGCTGGCACACATAAGACCTCACTAAGACGGTGGTTGCATGCATAGGCTATGCACCAGAGGGCTCCTAGGGCTGAAAAGAAGTGGATACGTGCTCCCATCCCGATCTATCTCCTATTCATAACCACTTGGAAGTCAAATTTTGATTTTCTCCAAGGGATTCCCACTGGAGGAAACAAACCACTCTTAAGGGGAAGCAAGTGATGGTGCTCGCCTTTAATCCCAGCACTCAGGAGGCAGAGGCAGGTGGATCGCTGTGAGTTCGAGGACAGCCAAGGCTATCCAGAGAAAGCCTATCTTGAAAAACCAAAAGTACCAAGCAAGACGGACAGTGGTGGCACACACCTTTAATCCCAGCATTTGGGAGGCAGAGACAGGTGAGTTCGAGGCCAGCCTGGTCTACAAAGTGAGTCCAGGACAGCCAGGGATACACACGAAAACCATGTCTCGAAACTCGCTCCCCCCTCCAAAAAAAAAAGAATGCCAAACAGTAGACACAAAAAGATAAGCAATAGACTACTAACACAAATGAACTCAACAGCATCTTTGGAGGACCTTTGTCTCATAATGGTAAGCCAGGACCCCCCCCCCTTTTTTTTAACTTACAGGTCTTTTGCACATATATTATAGATTCTGATTTTGTGTTTTTATGGGGTTCCTGTGTGTGTGTGTGTGTCTGCATCTTTATGCATTTCTTGCGCTTTCTCTTTGGCTCTTTTTCTTGTTTGGTTGCTTTGTTCTTTCTGACTCATCTGGTTTTATTTTATCCTATTGTGCTCTATCGTATTATTCCTGAGATGCCTCCGTGTTTTCTAACCAGAGACAGAAAGAGCACTAGTAAATCTGGATGAGAGGGGAGGCGTGTAGAAACTGAAAGGAGTGGGGCGAGAGGAAGCCAGAACCAGAATACATTGTACAAAAGAAATCTATTTTCAATTAAAAGAAAAGAAAAAAAAAAGAAAAAAGAAAAAGAGCTTGAGAGTTACCTCAAGCACAAAAGAAAGGATGAGTTCTAACTTAATAAGGGACAAACCCTGTTCCCTTGCTGATGGGCATTGCTTGATTTCAGTTTGTTTCTGCTTATTTTTTAAAAAATTTTTATTTATTTATTTATTTATGATCCCAGTATAGATGGTTGCTGGGAACGGAACCCAGAACATCTGGAAGAATAGTCAGTGTTCTTAACCTCTGAGCTGCCTTTAGAGCCCTGTTTCTGTTTTCTATAACTCATTATTTCTGCTAATTACCTGCTTCTGTTCCCAGTTTGAGAGTGCTCGAAATTTCATGGTGTAATTTTTGTTTTTCTTTTTGCTTTTTTGAGACAGGGTCTCTCTTCATAGCCCTGGCTACCTTGGAGCTCACTCTGTAGACCAGGCTGGCTTCAAACACACAGAGAATCAACTGCTCTGCCTCCTGGCTCCTGGTCTAATTGTTGAAACGTAATCAGCTACCCATCCCAAATTACTATATTAAAGTCTATTCTATAGTAATATAGATGCTGAAAGATGAAGCAGGAGGGTTGCATGTTTGAGGTCAGTTAGGGCAACAGCATGAGCCCATTGTAATATACACATACATAATAAAGGATAGAGATAAAACCCAGGAGGCACTTGTGTAGTATGTGTAAGGCCCTGGGTTTAACTCTCAGTACCACATGTACATATACACAAAATATGTGTGTGTGTGTGTGTGTGTGTATATATATGTATGTATATATATGTGCCTACCTATATAAAAGTGTATGCTGGGTGTGGTGGCAGGCCAACATCAGCTACACAGTGAGTTCGAAGCCAGCATGGAAACCCTGTTTCATTAAAACAAAACAAAACAAAACAAAACCTAGACCAGCAAGATGGCTCATCAGGTAAAGTTCCTGCTGCAAAGCCCAGTGACTAGCGACTAGGATCTTTGCGACCTACAGTGGAAGGAGGAACCAACTCCAACAATTTGTCCTCTGCCCTCTTCCTTGGGGTAGCTCTGGAGCCTGTGGACAGTGCGTTGGTACACACTCCTTGAGAGGGAAGCAGCAATTCAGAAGCAGGTGAAAGATGTTTTGAAGCAGGTTGGGAAGTAAACTGGATCTACCATTTTTTTTTTTAAAGATTTATTTATTTATTATACAGCATTTTGCCTGCATGTGTGCCTGCAGGCCAGAAGGTGGCACCAGATCTCATTTTAGATGGTTATGAGCCAACCATGTGGTTGCTGGGAATTGAACTCAGGACCTTTGAAGGAATTGACAGTGCGGCCAGGTGGTGGTGGCCCACACCTTTAATCCCAGCACTCGGGAGGCAGAGGCAGGCAGATCACTGTGAGTTCGAGGCCAGCCTGGTCTACAAAGTGAGTCTAGGACATCCAAGGCTGCACGGAGAAACCTTGTCTCGAAAACAAACAAACAAACAAACAAACAAACAACAACAAAAAAGAATAGACAGTATTCTTAACCTCTGAGCCATCTCTCCAGCCCTGGATCAAGCATCTTGGAGCCCAGGTGAGGGCTGACAAGAGGCAATGCGAAGAGGGGAGGGGAGGGAAGGCGAGGGAAGGGAAGGGGAGGGGAGAAGAGAGACAGAGCCAGGGAAGAAAGGATGGAGAGAAGAGAAAGGAGAAGTTCAAAGGGAAGCAGTTTCCACCAGTCTATTCGAGATCTTTGTGAGGATTGCATGAAAATGCAGACAGAAAGCTGGGCACGGTGTCGCACGCCTTTAATCCCAGCACTTGGGGAGGCACAAAGGCAGGAAGATCTCTGTGAGTTCGAGGCCAGCCTGGTCTACAAAGTGAGTCCAGGACAGTCAAGGCTGCACAAAGGAACCCTGTCTGGAAAAACCAAAACTAAGATAAAATAAAAGACAGCAGGCATATCCTTTATGTTAGCCTTCCCTTCTGGTGAATCAAACATGGAGATTGAAATGTCAAGAGCTATGCCGCCAAACACTTCTGGTATCTTAAGTTCTATGACAAACCCGGGAGAGTGGTGATCCATCCGTGAGCCAGCCTCTCAAAGATATTTCTAGGGGTCTGAGGAGATGGCTCAGCAGTTGAGAGCACTGACCGCTCTTCCAGAGGACCTGGGTTTGATTCCCAGTGCTCACCTGGTTTCTCACAACTGTCCTTAAGTTCTCTCACTCTGAAGGCACTAGGCACAAACATGGTGCACAGACACCCACATGCAGACAAAACACCCCCACACATGAAATGAAAATAAGTTTAAAAACCTTTACAAATAAAATGTAAAATATCCATTTCCAGGGCCAGAAAGCAGCTCAGCCAGTAGTATTTGCTATGTAAGGATGAAAACTTGAGTGCCGTTCTCAAGACCCATTTGGAGAACAGGCGTGGCAGTGTGGCAGTTGCACATGCAATTCCAGAGCTAGGAGGGTGGAAGCAGCCAGCCTGGCAATCAGGTGAGTTCCAGGTTAGTTAGAGACCCTGTCTGCAAAGCAAGGTGGGTTCCTAAGGAATGTTGTGTGAGGTTGACCTCTGGCCTACACACTGTGTGTGTGTGTGTGTGTGTGTGTGTGTGTGTGTGTGTGTGTGTGTGTGTGTGTGTGTGTAGAGGACTAAGGACAGGCCCTCTGCCCTGCAAGAAGTGTTGTGGTTTCGCAGAGCTCCCCGACCAGAGGTTTGGGAGGTAGTTAATGCCCAGCTGGGTCACATGACAATGAAAGCAGACCGGAGTCCAGCACTGGCGGGTTTCCCACACTCAACCTTGACTCGGCCTTGCACTTTGGCCCAGTTCTGTGTTACATACATGCTCTGGAGGTGAGAACAGGAGCACTGCTTCTGTCAGGCAGTGGTGGCACACGCCGCCTTTGATCCCAGCACTCAGGAAACCAAGGCAGGTGGATCACCATGAGTTCAAGGCCAGGCTGGTCTAAAAAGTGAGTCCAGGACAGCCAAGGCTACACAGAGAAACTCTGTCTTGGAAAAACAAAACAAAACTTCAGGCTGAGACAAGCGGCAACAGCCTCTGCCCTGCCAGCCAAGGGGTTTATAGATTCCTCTTCCCCCTCTGTTCTTCTCCTGCCCTAAGCTGGTGTTCCTAGGAGAGGGCTAGGCTTTTCTCAGAAGCTGACTAACCCAGAATTCAGCCTACTATATATAAGTAGATGCATACTATGCCAAAATATGCATATGGTTTAAGTGTGCCTAAAGTTGACGCTTTTACTAGGGGAAGGGTGACAGCTCTCTGCACATGGGGGACCTGAAAGTTGCTTCAATCCTGCCTAGCTAACATGGATCTGCCAGCGCATTTCCCGGCCTGAGCTGGCCTCTCTGTACTCCACTGGTCACTATTTTTATATCTTTACCACCAGCCAAGCAGCACCATTATCTCTGCACCCTGTTCCAGGCCCTTTGGCTGACACACCCATTGTGTCTGTGTGTCCCCATCCTATCTCTGTCCGCCTGTCGGTCAGTCCCTCTCCTTCCCAGAGCCAACCCCCTGCATAACATTACCCACCTCTGTATCTGAGGGAACAGTTTGTGACTGTGAGAGTAGCCTCTGGGAATGTAGTAATTTAGGGTCTGGATACAGGCCTAGGGTACTATCTGATGACATTCTTAGCTTTGGTGGAAGCTTCCTGTATCCAGACCCTTCCTACTGTGCTAGAACTATCCCCATGATGTTCCTACCACTGCACTGACACTTTGTGACTTTCTTTTTCTTTCTTTTTTTTTTTTTTTCGAGACAGGGTCTCTCTGTGTAGCCGTGGCTGTCCTAGACTCACTTTGTAGACCAGGCTGGCCTCGAACTCACAGAGATCCACCTGCCTCTGCCGCCCGAGTGCTGGGATTAAAGGCATGAGACGCCATGCCTAGTCTTTGTGACTTTCTTTTGCCCTGTGACTATAGAAGTTCATGTGACCTCTCCACCGTGAGACACATCATCCAGGGCAGCCCGAATCGGTGTCCTCTGGCCATGGTCACTGGCTGGCTCACAGTAAGAGATCTCATTTGCTTTGCATGGAGAGCTGTGCTTTGCTCTGGAGGCTAACCATCAAGGTCATGTTACATTCTGGTTTGCAACCAACCAACCAAGAAGTAGCCACCCTCTCTTTAGGAAGTAAATATTCCAGGACTGGGCCGGGCGTGGTGGTTGCACACCTTTAACACCAGCACTAGGGAGGCAGAGGCAGGTGGATTGCTGTGAGTTCCAGGGCAGCCTGGTCTACTAAGCCAGTCCAGGACAGCCAGGGCTAGCGAAACCCTGTCTCAAAAAACAAAAACAAACAAACAAAATATCAGGACTGTTCCTTTGTACCCCCTGTCTTGTGTACAGTCAGTTGGGTTAAAATGAACTTTTTTTTTTGGTTTTTCGAGACAGGGTTTCTCTGTGTAGCCTTGGCCATCCTGGGCTCACTTTGTAGACCAGGCTGGCCTTGAACTCACAGCGATCCACCTGCCTCTGCCTCCCGAGTGCTGGGATTAAAGGCGTGCGCCACCACCTCCGGCTTTAAAATGAACTTTAAAAAAAAATTTTTATTTAATTTTTTAAATGTATGTGCATTGGTGTGACGGTGTCAGATCTTAGAGTTACAGTTGTGAACTGCCATCTGGGTGCTGTGAATTGAACCCGGGTCCTTTGGAAGAGTAGGCAGTGCTCTTAACCACTGAGCCATCGCTCCAGCCCCTTAAATTGAGCTTTTGATGTTTCCTCTGCTGAAATGTTAGGAACACTGTGGTCCTCCTATCCGTCCAGTAGACATTTTCCTGTGTGTTGTCCGGCTGTACTGCTGGCGGCCGTGGGCATTTGTGTCAGGACTGGCCCTTCAGTTTTGCCTAGAATCTGTAAAGCTCAGTCAGTTCTTTGGTTCAGAGCCCTTTGGTTTAACGCCTGTGTACTGGATCCATCCATCTTAGCAGGGACGTGTGAGGATGAGGCTCGCACGACCACCTGAGTGGAGACGCTCACTGTCTTGCTTTACTTCCTCATCAGTCATCACTGTGGGGAGCAGAACCAGAGTCAAGGGAGACCAGGCCTGTCCCCGTCAGAAGTGGGGCATGGGGCAAAGCACCCCTGGTCCTACCGGATCAGGGCCTGAAGGCCCACATCCCTCCAGGTTTCAGGCAGAGGCCAGGTCTAGGATCCTGTGTGACCGGCATCTGGAGTCCCTGGGGGCACTGTCCTTCCACCTGGTTCTGAAATCTTCCACCTGGTTCTGAAATCTTTCACCTGGTTCTGAAATCTTTCCAGGTACTTATTTTACAGTGGTGCACCATTCTGTGTGTGTGTGTGTTTTGTTGTTGTTGGTTTTTTTTTTTTTTTTTTGAGACAGGGTCTCTCTGTGTTAGCCTTGGCTGTCCTGGACTCGCTTTGTAGACCAGGCTGGCCTCAAACTCACAGCGATCTGCCTGCCTCTGCCTCCCAAGAGCTGGGATTAAAGGCGTGCGCCACCACGCCTGGTTTCACATCTTCTCATGTCCACTCCCCTTTCTTCCTGTCCTTCCAAGGGCTTGCTAAGTAGTTTATGCAGATCTTAGACCTTCCTGCGTCACAAGTCTTAGAAGTCCAGAGATTACAGGGCACACCTGCATTTCTCACTGCATTTTCTTGCTTCAAAAAGCATATCCTCAGGCTGGAGAGATGGTTCAGAGGTTAAGAGCGCTGGCTGTTCTTGCAAAGGTCCTAAGTTCAATTCGTAGCAACCATTTGATGGCTCACAACTGTCTGTAATGAGATCCAGTGCCCTACTCTGGCTTGCAAGCATATATGTGCTCCCCCACACACACCCCCTGCACCCCCAGACAGGGTTTCTGTGTTAGCCTTGGCTGTCCTAGACTCACTTTGTAGACCAGGATGGCCTTGAACTCATAGAGATCCACCTGCCTCTGCCTCCCCACACCCAGCCCTTGTTTGTTTTTTATTAAACCTGGTCTCTTCTTGTAGCCTAGGTTGGTCTCAAGCTTGCTATGAAGGAGAGTGGGCGTGGCTTTGGGCTTCTGATTCTTGCATCTATTCCTCTTGAGTGCTGGATTGCAGCCTGGCTTACATGCGCTAGGGATTGATCCGAGGGAATCATGCATGCTAGCATCCCTAGCACTCTCTAGACCAGTGCTTCTCAACCTGCCTGATGGGACCTTTAATATAGTTCTTCATGTTGTGACCACAACCATAAAATTATTTGTTTCTACTTTATAACTGTAATTTTACTACTGTTGTGAATCGTTAAGTATCAGATCTGCGACCTCTGTCCTGTGAGAACCAATGTTCCAGGCTTTTCAATCCCTCTTCTGCACTTGCTACCACAATCCAGATGCTTTAGTTTAGCTAAGTGTGGGATAACTTTTTTTGGGATTCTGGAAATTACTTTATGGATAAGTGTGTACCAAACTTTAGGGCCATCTGCAGAATGTTACATCTTGTATTCCAAGGCAGACACCCACACAAACCACCTTTTAATACAATCTCAAGCCAGGGCTTCTCTAAATAAAGCATCCTTATAATCTGGTCCCGCAGACATCGTCTGTCTCCTGCCTGTAAACTCAGCTGAGTCTTACTGCTCCTTAGGACGTTCTCACCTTTTCCCATCTGGGTCAAGATGCAACAGGAGTCTTGTTATCAGACTGGCCACAGGGTTGGATGACATGTCTGATTGTGGCCAGCTGTGTGCCAAAAGGAAGGGTAGAGGACAGGCATTGGCTTTTAAAGGGACGGCAGCTCTGTAGTCTGAGAGTTCAGAGGTCTGAGGTCAGGTCTTTGGCCTTTTGCAAGCACGCACCTAGATGTTCTACCTCAGGTATGAACTGGAATTTCCTGTAAACGCCACACCATGTTGAAGGCTCTGCAGCCTGGTGGAGCAGAGCCTCCGTGGTTTGTGGAGAGTTGGAATGCTGTAGGCCAGGAGCCAAGAGGCTATCTGTAGTCCTCTTAGTAGCCATTATCACCCATTTCTTGTTTGAAATAACATGTTTTTAACTATTAGGTAAAATTTTTAAAAAATATTTATTTATTTATATAGTAGTCTGCCTGCATGAGTGAGTGCCTGCAGCCAGAAGAGGGCACCAGATCTCATTATGGATGGTTGTGAGTTACAGTGTGGTTGCTGGGATTTGAACTCAGAACCTTTGGAAGAACAGCCAGTGCTCTTAACCTCTGAGCCATCTCTCCAGCCCTCCATTAGGTAAAATCTTTGGAATGCGTTAACTAAATTATCAGACCTCTAGCTACCACCAAAGCTCAGACTATCATGAGATAGCAACCACACTCCTTACCTTTCTTGTTGCTCTGATCAAATACCTGACAGGAAGCAATCGAAGGAAGGCAGGGTAGCAAAAGCGTGAGGCACTTGGTAACACTGCATCTGCAGTCAGGGTCCAGAGAACCCACAGGAAGTAGGGGCAGACTACAACCCCAAGGCTGCTCCTGTGACCCAGGTCCTCCACTCAGTTCTGTCACAGGAAGCCGGGCGTGGTGGCGCACTCGGGAGGCAAGGGCCAGCCTGGCCTATGAAGAGAGCTCTAGGCCAGCTAGGGCTATTACAGAGAAATCCTGTCAGGAAATCCACAACGGGCTGGCAAGGTGGCTCAGTGGTTCTGAGCACTGCTGCCTTTGGGGAGGACGTGGGTTTATTTCCCAGCACCCACCTGGTAGTTCACAATCATCCAGTTCCAGGGCGTCTGATGACATCTTCTGAACTTCAGGGGCACATACACACTCACACACAGTAAATTAAAAATACGTTAAAAGCCCTCAACTTTCCAAAACAGGGCCATCAGCTGGAGAGCTAATGTCTAAATACATGAGGTTACAAAGGACATTTCACACTCGGACAAGTGCAGAGCAGATGGCTGAGTTAGTCTGAGGCCAAGCAGAGCAATTCTGGGCCGAGAGAGAAGCCAGGTTAAATAAGTCAGCTGGGAGAGGAGTTTGAGCCAGAACAGCTGAGGTGAACCAGGCAGCCCAGAGCTCAGAAAGAACAAGTAAGCGTGAGCCTACTAAACAGCAAGCCTCAGAGGCTGAACACATTCTAGGCCTCTCGACTGTACGGAGGCAACAACTGAGCCAGGCGTTCTTTTTACAAAGCCATCTCTCCAGTCCTGCAAATTTTCTTTTTTAATAAGACAGTTACATTTATTTATTTTTTTAATTCTTAACTTATAAAAGTAAAACGAACGCTAGATCAGGAAGGGGGGGGGGAAGTCACAACCCCACTTACATAATGAGAACCCTTTACCCTTTGGACACTTTTCTAATTTTTGGCTACCAGACTGATGCACAGGTGCATAAACGTGTTCAAAAGCACTGCCAGGAAAGTGCTTGCCAAGATGTCCACCTTCTGTGGCAGTAGGACCCGCCTTCCCCTCAAGGCTGGATGTTCAGGCTCCTGCAGGGTACCCCGTCACATGAATGATCATATTTCAAACAAGACGTTCCGTGTCGTATCATCAACGCAAGCCCTCAAACTTGAAGCAGCAGAATGGTCCCCAAACCACCACTTACATTACTCGTTAACTCAGCAATTTATATGACAGATTGGGCACAGAAACAACCTAAAAATGCCAAACGGGGTTCTTATTAGATCGTGTCGAGATCCTTCCCCAGCTGCAGCACGGTCTCTCTGAGGGCAGAATCCTCTGCCCAGTTGACTTTACTCCCCAAAATAAGGCCCTGAAATTAAAAAAAAAAAAAAAAAAAAGTAACGCACTTAATTTAACAAGATTTTAACAAATCCTTTCCTGATTTCCCCACCCTGTCCCCTCCTGCCCCCAAAGGTTCCATGTAGCCTAGGTTGGCCCTGAGCTTGCTATGCATCAACTCTGTAGCTGAGATGGTACTGCCTCCTGCCTCCACTTACTCAGTACTGGGATTACAAGCACCCGCCTACACTACAGTTCATGTGGGCTGGGGACCAAAGCCAGGGCTCTGCGGCTGCCAGGTGAATACTCTCTCAACTGAGTTAGGTCCCAGCATCCTTGGACTGGTATCATCTGATAATTACTGAACATTTTCTGTTTTGCAGAAGATCAAGAAGACAAACAGAACCACATTCTCACGTTCAACAGGGTGGCAGCCTCGCTTCCTATAATGCTGGTATCTCCAGTGTTCACCTGTGGGTTCCCTGGACAGCTTTTACTTGTTAAGAATACTTGCAGTGAGCACTTGGGAGGCAGAGGCAGATGGATCACTGTGAGTTCGAGACCAGCCTGATCTACAAAGTGAGTCCACGGCAGCCAATGCTACACAGAGAAACCCTGACAAACAAAAAAGAATACTTGTAGTGTTGCCTAGGGTCAAGGCCAGCTTTGTATCAATTGCTCTTTTGCTCTAGGGTGAAATATTAGCAACCGGCTGGAGAGATGGTTCAGAGGTTAAGAGCACTGACTGTTCTTCCAGAGGTTCTGAGTTCAATTCCCATCAAGTGCATGGTGGCTCACAACCATCTATAATGTGATCTGATGCCCTCCTCTGGCCTGCACTGTGTATATATAATAGTAAATAAATCTTTAAAAAGTAATTAAAATCAATATTTAAAAAGAATTATTAACAACCAAAACTAGTATGTTTTCTTTCTCTTTTTAATTTTATGTGAATTGGTGTTCTGCCTGCATGTATGTCTGGGTGACGGTGTTGGGCTTCCCAGAACTGGTTACGTTACTGACAGTTGTGAGCTGCCATGTAGGTGCTGAACTGAAGTAGGAACCTCTGGAAGAGCAGCCAGAGCTCTTAACTGCTGAGCCAGCTCTCTGGGACCAGTGTTTAGTTTTCAAAAGAAATAAAAAGAAGAGTTTAGTTCACCAAAGTTTTAAGCCTTTGAAATAGTGCAAAATATTTTTGTAGCAAACAATGAATGGACTATGAAATGATTAGGATCATAATTAATGAAATTCTGGTCATTTATGTTTTGATAAACAATGGCTCAATGATAGTAAATTATTTATAAAATGTTTAGACAGATTTTAGAGAATAAATGTTAGGCTGTTATGTACAAAAATATTAAAAATATTGGGCTATAGAAGGAACAGTTGCCAGGTAGTGGTGGTGCACACTTAATCCCAGCACTTGGGAGGCAGAGGCAGGAGGATCTCTATGAGTTCGAGGCCAGCCTGGTCTACTGAGCAAGTTCCAAGACAGCCAAGACCACACAGTAAAACCTTGTCTTGGGGGCAAAAAAAAAAAAAATCATCTCTTTTCTTGTTGTTTTTTTTTGTTTGTTTTGTTTTGTTTTTTTTGGTTTTTCGAGACAAGGTTTCTCTGTGTAGCCTTGGCTGTCCTAGACTCCCTTTGTAGACCAGGCTGGCCTCGAACTCACAGCAATCCACCTGCCTCTGCCTCCCAAGTGCTGGTATTAAAGGTGTGCCCCACCTCGCCCCGCTTTGTTTTTTGTTTTTTTTTGTTTTTTGTTTTTTGAGACAGGGTTTCTCTGTGTAGCCTTGACTGTCCTGGACTCACTTTGTAGTCCAGGCTGGCCTCGAACTCACAGCGATCCACCTGCCTCTGCCTCCCGAGTGCTGGGATTAAAGGCGTGCGCCACCACACCCGGCTTGTTTTTGTTTTTTAATTAATTAATTGTGTGTGTGTGTTTTTTTTTTAATCTACATGCCTATGGGCTCATTGGACCTATTGCCATGAAAGCCAGAGTTCAGGCCCCTGGGACTAGAGTGACTCGGAGGTGTGAGCTGCAGTGTTGGTAGTGAGAACTGAACCTGTGTCATCCTCTGGACGAGTACCACTGCTCCCAACCACAGAACCAACTCTCCAGCCCCTGCGTCTGTTTATGAGACAGGATCTCATGTGGCTCAGGCTGGCCTTGAACTCCTGAGCCTAGTGCCTTTCTTTCCCAAGCATTCAGATTATAGGTGTGTGCCACCATGTCCAGCAACGTCTGGTCTTAATTTATATAAATGTTACCTGGAATGTGTTTTGAATAACTGTAGTAATCTTTATCTCCATCTGTAGGGTTTTTTTCATAGTCTTTATCATTTCTGAATTTTCCATATTGTCCAAGTCCTCTTTCTGTTTGTTCTTCTCAGTTTGTATTTCTAAAAGCTTATTTCTTGAAGCTTGCTTTAATTCTGTTAGGTTAAAAATAAAACAATATGATATATATGAGTTTTGTTTGGTGTTTTCCTTTAAAGATTTATTTACTTATTATGTATAGTGCTTTGCTTATGTGTACACCTTCAAGCCAGAAAAGGGCATCAGATCACATTATAGATGCTGGTGAGCCATCATGTGGGTGCTAGAAATTGAACTCAGGACCTCTGGAAGGGTAGCCAGTGCTCTTAACCTCTCAGCCATCTCTCAGCCCTATTTCCCCCTTTAAAGAAAGGGTCTCTCTATAACCCTGGCTGGCCTAGAACTCACTATGTATACTTAACTTACCCAAAGGCACGTGCAGCTTTATATAAGGACCATGAAAGATTATAAAGCAGTATTTCCTGGTTATTCCAATCAAGAAGTTTTACTTTATTTTGTCTATGGATGTTTTGCCTTCATGTAGATCTACATACCAAATATGTGTAGTACCCACAGGGCCAGGCCAGGGAGATGGATCCCCGGGGACTGAAGTTACCGATGGGTGCTGGGAGTCACACCTGGGTCCTCTGGATGAGCAGCTGGTATTCTTAACCCCTGAGCATAGTTTGGCTTTGTTTTTGTTTTTGTTTTAGATAGGCTCTCATGTTACTCAGGCTGGCCTGAATTCCTGATCCTCCTGTCTGTCTTTCTCGAGTGTTGAGATTGCAATGTATGTGTCAGAATGCCTGGCCCAAACGCACGGCTTCTTGCATGTTGGCCAACTACCAATTTCTACATCCTTAGTCCTTGTTATATGTGAATATATAAATGTTTAGCCACTTTCAGTTTTACAGTCACTGAAAGGATATCCGTTGGTAGATATGTGCTTTTCTTCTTATTTGTCTGTTTTCCAAGACAGGGTTTCTCTGTGTAGCCCTAGCTGTCCTGGACCTTGCTCTGTAAACTAGGTTGGCTTTGAACTCACAGAGATCTGCTTGCCTCTGTCTCCCAAGTACTGGGATCAAGGTGTGTTTCATCACTGCCTGGTATATGTGCTTTTCTAATCCCAGAATCGTTATTATTAGGTATCTGTAGAGACTTTTGTAGTTTCCTTTTAGAAGGGCAGTATGGATCCCCACAGTTTTCATGATCTGCAGGTGACATGGTTTATCTAGAATCTTTTACTAAATGTGTGAGGAATGCAATCTGTATCCAATGAGACAACCTATGTATTCACTCATAGTCCAGAGGCAGCCTGTGGCCTCCAAACTACTGAACATAGAATCCATGCCCTATGCGTGCTGACTGTTTCATATGTATGTCTCTCTCTCTCTCTGTGTATATATGACTTTTATATTTATCAAATACATTTTTGGAAGGTCTTGCTATGAATTTCTGTCTAGCCTGCTGAGCCGATGTAGCTCAGAGTGGCTTTGAACAAGTGGTGAACCTTCTGCCCTTTGAATGCTAGAATTTTGTTGTGCTAAGAATGTTGTGGTGCAGCTGTGGAAACATGTGTACTGGTCATTGAGAAGTTATGTACTTATAAATATGCTCAGATGGGCATGAAAACAGTTTAGAATGACAAGGGGCGCGGCTTCTGCACTATAATTTTCTCTACCATTTAATTTCCTCACTTATGGAGAGAATGTACTAACAATGTACTTTTTTCTTTTTTTTTTTTTAAAGATAGGCTCTCAAGTAGCCTAGGTTGGCTTTAAACTCATTATATAGTAGTCGATGACCTGACCTCTGATCTTCCTGCCTAAGCTTTCAGAGTGGCTTTACTGGCTTGTTCCACCACACCTGACCAGAATTTAAAGTTCTAAAATAACAAAAATAAAAGCAAAATGCATTTTTACTCTATTTCCTTAACTGCAATGTTTAAAAAATGTAAGAAAAATTGAAAATTAAATTTATCAGTTACTGAGAAATCTGTCCCTATTAAACAGCTAATGTAGATAAAAATGTGTTCCACAAAGTAGATAAATCATTTAAAAAGGCCAGTGAGATGGTGCAGTGAGGAAGGGCCTTTGCTGCCAAGCCTGAGACCTGACGTGGCAGAAGGAAAGAAGTGGCTGTCTGACCTCCGGTGAGTGCCTCAGTGTGCGTGTGTACACGCATGTGTGTGCTAGTGCTTGTGTAAAATGTTTCTAAGAAAAAGTAAACATAGTCTACATACGCAATCTCTTTCTTCTAACATCGAGCAGTTTCCTCTCTAATTCTGAAGACTCCTGGTATTAAAACAGAGTAAAGCATGTCACTCAGTGAGAAATCTATACTTACACCACTGACTTTCACATACTTAAATGTTCTTAGGGTCCAATTTCCCTTTTTGCCCTATCTTTGTTTTTTTGTGTATTTTATTTTGAAACAGGTCTACTATGTAGCTGGCCTTGAACTTCTGGTCCACCTGGGATTAAAGGTCAAGGCTGTTCTACCACAGGGGACCTATCTTGGGTTTTTTTTTGTTGTTGAAACAGAGTATCTCTGTGTAGCCCTGGCTGTCTAGGAACTCTCAGAGACCCACCTGCCTCTGCTTCCACAGTGCTAGGATTAAAGGCGTGTACTACACTGACAAGACAGGGTCTCAGATAGCCCAGGCTAGCCTCAACTCACTTTGGAACCAAGAATGACTGGACTCCTGGATCCCCATCTCTACCTCCTGTGTGCTAGGATCACAGGCCACAAAGGAAGGACAGTCACTTAAATTATGTTGGTAACTTGTAACCTCAGTAAAAAAAATAAGCTCTATGGTAAAGACAACCTACGGAAATCCATCTGCAACGCCACTGCACATCTCAACACCGGGTGTCAGGTTCCAGAAGGCTGTCATTAAGACCACAGAGACACAGAGCAACCGACGTAGTGCTTACCTCCTTCGACTTCATTACTAACTTCTGTAGCCTTAATACGTGCTTCATGTCATCAGTGAGCACGCTGCAACGGAAAAAAAAAGGTCACTTATTTACTTCAGGTAAGAGTAAGAGTTGGGTGTGGTGGGGCATGCCTTTAATCCCAGCACTAAGGGCAGCAGAGGCAGGTGGATCTCTGTGATTTCCCGGCCAGCCTGGTCTACTAAGCGAGTCTAGGACAGCCAAGGCTACAGAGAAATCCTGTCTCGAAAAACCAAAACCAAAACCTAAACCAAACAAAACATAAATAAACGCTGAGGCTGAAGTGGTGGTGCAAATGAATAAATGTCTAAAAAATGTTTGGTTTTTCTCTTTCTTCCTTTTTTTTTTTTTTTTTTTGGTTTTTTGAGATGCTGTGTTAGCCTTGGCTGTCCTGGACTCACTTTGTAGATCAGGTTGGCCTCAAACTCACAGCAATCCACCTGCCTCTGCCTCCCAAGTGCTGGGATTAAAGGCATGCGCCACCACGCCCAGCTTGGTTTTTCTATTGTTTTCTATTTTTTCTTTTTTCCCCCGAGACAGGGTTTCTCTGGGTAGCCTTGGCTGTCCTGGGGTCACTTTGTAGGCCAGGCTGGCTGGAACTCACAGATCTGCCTGCCTCTGTTGGGATTACAGGTGTGCACCACCATGCCCAACTTGGTTTTTCTTGAGACAAGGTTTCACTATGGAGTCCAGGCTAGCCTCAAAGTTACAGAGATCGGCCTCGCTCTGCCTCCTAAGAGCTGAGATTAAGGCACGTGCCAAACACCTGACAATCTGTAAGCGGAGCCAGCCGGAACGTCAAAGGATTACAAATCAACCTGAATGAAGACACCTAGGTGGGAGAGGTGCCCAGATCCTCCTCAGAACTTGTCTGGTGCTCACTGGAGGGTATATTATATCACAAGCCTTTTAGAGTTTTAGAAACAAAGCTGGAGTGGGGGATGGGGAGAGGCTGAGGCAAGACTGATGATTTCTAGGGCCTTTATTTATACTTCCTGACAAAGTCTTTAAGCAAAACCAGCACCCACTTTCCTTCCCACCCACCTTTTCAGTACTGGGACTGAACTCTTATCATATAAGCTAGCTAAGCAATCTACCACTGAGCTACATCTCCAGAATTTTTTTTTTTCCCTTTTTAGCTTTTCATTTGAGTCTTATTAAGAGGTTCAGGCTATCCTTGAACTCACTATGTAGCCCAGGCAGGTAAAACAAGCTCATTTCTACCACCGAGAAACAAGGAGTGTCCTTCTATTTAATTAAGTTGCCACTGAAGGATCTAAGTTCAATTTCAGGGCCCATATGGCAGGAGAGAACTAAGCAACTCCTTCAAGTTGTCCTCTGATACACACACACACACACACACACACACCCCTCTTTTTGAGGTAAGGTCTGTATATAGAGCCCTGAATATCCTGGAACTTACTATATAGACCAGGCTAGCCTCAAACTCAGAGATCTGCTTACCTTTGCCTCCAGTGCTGGAATCAAAGGCATGAGCCACCACTCCTGATCCATGCATTATTTTTTTTTCTTTAAACTCAAAATCTGCCCATCGTGGTGGCATCCATTTTTAATCCCAGCACTTACGGAGACAGAGGCAGACGGGTCACTGTGAGTTCCAGGCCAGCCTGGTCTACAAAGCAAGTTCCAGGACAGCCAAGTCTACACCGAGAAACCCTGTCTCAAAAAACAAACAAATTAAAGTTAAAATCTAAAATCAGTTTATGTGCATACCTCCTTTATTGTTCCTATTCTTTCCTAATCTAGGAGAAAAAAGTCATACCTACTCTCGCTGGCCATGTTTTCCATGTGATTCTTAAGTGCCATTGACAGTTTCATCCTAAAAGAAGAAAACAAAGCATTAAATAACAAAAAAGCCAAACATGGTGGAGCAAGCCTGTAATCCCAGCATGGGAGACAGAGGCGGACAGACTGATCTGAGTTCAAAGCCAGCCTGGTCTACCCAGCGAGTCCAGGATAGCCAAGGCTACATACACACAGAAGCCCTGTCTCAAAACCTCCCCCCCAGCCGGGCGTGGTGGCGCACGCCTTTAATCCCAGCACTCGGGAGGCAGAGGCAGGCGGATCGCTGTGAGTTCGAGGCCAGCCTGGTCTACAAAGCGAGTCCAGGACAGCCAAGGCTACACAGAGAAACCCTGTCTCGAAAAACCAAAAAAACAGAACAAAACAAAACAAAACAAAAAAAACCTCCCCCCCAAAACACCAAAAAACAAGACTCACAAAACCATAAAGAAAAGAAAATGGCATCTTAGAGAAAAAGTTGTATTGTACAGAACAAGTAACATCTATAGGGCCTTAGATTTTTTTCTAAATATTTTCTAAATATATTGATTTCCCTTCAAATATACACAAAGCATAGTATATTTTAAAAAACAGTATGGTAGGGGTTAGAGAGATGGCTCAGCAGTTAAAGACACTGACTGCTCTTCTAGAAGTCCTGAGTTCAACTCCCAGCAACCACATGGTGACTCACAGCCATCTATAATGTGATCTAATGTGCACTGTATACATAATAAATAAATCTTTAAAAAACAAAAAACAGGGCTGAAGATATGGCTCAGAGGTTAAGGACACTGGATGTTCTTCCAACGGTCCTGAGTTCAATTCCCAGAAACTACATGGTGGTTCACAACTATCTATAATGAGATATGGTGCCCTCTTCTGGTGGGCAGGCACACATGCAGGCAGAACATTGTATACATAATAAATAAATCTTAAAAAACAAAACAAAACAAAACAACCCAAAAAACCCAAAAACCAGTATGGTAGCCAGATGTGGTAGCACACACCTTTAATCCCAGCAGATCGATGCCATCCTGGTCTACAGAGTTCAGGACAGGCAGGACTACAAGAGAAGCCCTCGCTGGGCGTGGTGGCACACGCCTTTAAGCCCAGCACTCAGGAGGCAGAGGCAGGTGGACTGCTGTGAGTTCTAGGCCAGCCTGGTCTACAAAGCAAGTTCCAGGACAGCCAGGGCTACACAGAGAAACCCTGTCTCAAAAAAGCAAAACAAAACAAAACCCCCCAAAAACCAACCCTCACCTTTCCCTTCCTGCTCATGTTTGCACCTAGTTCACAATTTTTACCTTTAGGAATAGTATGGCAAGAATTACCTGTTGAGCGCAAGACTTTTGATTTCAAAACTACTTTTTACATCTTCAATTTCATTCTCCAGGTCTCCGATTTTACTATTAAAGAAACATGAACCGAAGAATTTCAGCAATATGAAAGTTGTTATTGAAATGTGTACAAAGTAAACCTTGGGGATGAAAGTTGAGCGCCTTTATCTGAACAGAAGAAAATGCCAGGCTCTCCTCACAGCAGCCTATCTACACAGCTGGGCAGCTGAGCTGAGTCCCCACACTAAGCATCCAGACAGTGTGGGGGAATGCCAGGCCACAGTGAAGCCACCACCCCATAGCGCCATATACTCCACTGTAGGTCACCAGCCTCCCAACATAGGCATGACATATTTAAAATCATCCAGGAAAGGAAAGACAGCATTGTAACAAGGATCATATGAGTAATTCTTAGTAAGAGCCACAGATAAAATATTAAAATAAGACATACCTTTCAATTTGTTTTTCTTGCATGATCTGATCTGGAGTTTTTTCTTCATCTATAAGTAAAAAAAATTTTTTTTTAAAGTCAGTAACACTTTTATTTAAATAAACACATAGCGTATGTGAGTATATCAGGGAACACATGTGACCGTCAGAGGACAACTTGTCAAGTCACTTCTATCCTCCACCTTGCGGGTCCTAGGCACTGAACTTGGGGCACCAGGCTTAGGACAAGCACCTTATCCGGTTGAGGCATCTTGCGGCCACATCACCATGCTTCATGAGTATCTTGCATGTTTGTTTACCTGTTTGGCTACACAGAATGTATGCAATTTGTTTGTTTTCTTAAGACGGTCTCGCTGTGTAGCTCCCGCTAGCCTGAAACAACTCAATATACAAATCAGGCTGGCCTCAAACTTAGAGACCTGACTCTATACCTCTTGAGTACTTTAATTAAAGGTAGAGTCTCCATGTTTTACTGAAAAAAACAACTTCTTATAAAGCTGATTTTGTTTCCTAAGAATACCATTCATCTGGGGGCCGGAGACAGCTCAGAAGTTAAAAGCACTGGCTGCTCCTGTAGATGATCTGGGTTCGATTCCCAGCACCCAGATGGTGGTTCACAACCTCTGTAACTCTAGACCCAATATTCTCTTTGGCTTCATGGGTACCGACAAAGCAGGAAAAGTACATATACATAAAATCAAATTATTTCTTCTGGGCATAGTAGCACACGTCTTTTATCCCAGCACTTGGGAGGCAGAGGCAGGTGGATCACTGTGAGTTTGAGGCCAGCCTGGTCTACAAAGCCAGTTCAGGACAGCCAAGGCTAACACAGAGAAACCTTTCCTCAGAAAAAAAAAAAAGAAATACCATTCTTCAGAAAACTCATAAAACTTACTTGCATCAATCATTGACTTATATTCTAAGAGTTGTTGTTTTGTCTGTGCTCTTAGCCTAAAAATTGAAAAAGAAGACAGATAGGAAAAGCATTTATGGATGGTGGTTATAAACATCATGCAATAAATTATGGGAACGTTATAATCTGCTTAAGCCTCTCCGCTGAGTCCCGCTCTGGTTCTTAGCGTAACTGTAGCTCCTCTGTTAACACCTACGTTCACCTTTAGCATAACAAAGCCACTTTTCCTTTAAGTTTCCATTTATATCATAGGATAAAATGAAGTTCAAGTCCAAAGGCTCTGCCTGCCAGAGAAAAGGATATCCTTTACTTACAAATCAATAATTCAGTTCTTGCTGCCTAGATAAAACAATAAATGGAGCCGGGCGTGGTGGCGCGCGCCTTTAATCCCAGCACTTGGGAGGCAGAGGCAGGTGGATCTCTGAGTTGGGGTCCAGCTGGTCTACAAAGTGAGCCCAGGACAGTCAAGGCTACACAGAGAAACCCTGTCTCGAAAAACCAAAAAAACAAAAAACAAACAAACAAACAAACAAAAAACCCACAAAAAAACAAACCCAGTAGATGGTAATAAACCAATAGATGGTATATACTGTTCTGCTTGAGTTAAGATAAATATATGTTCTGTTAGAGTTAAACCGTAACTCCCTGCTATATTCTTTTCTCTGGAAAGCTGGAAAGCCCCCAATCTTAAACTTCCAGCCAATCAGCTTAAAATGCTTTAAGATACAATGAACATAAGACAAAAATTAATTCTTCTTGCTTGGAATGAACCTGGAATAGAAATGATTTTTCCTGCTTGGTTGTGGTTTTTGTTTTTTGTTTTTCCTTTTAAAACGCACTTTGAAAAAAGTTCAGGAGAGCCCGGCACGGTGGGGCATGCCTATAATCCCAGCACTTAGAAGGCGGAGGCAGGTGGATCGCTGTGAGTTCAAGGCCAGCCTGGTCTACATAGTAAGTCCAGGACAGCCAGGGCTACACAGAGAAACTCTGTCTCGAGAAACCGCCCCCCCCCCCAAAAAAGAGAAAGAAACAGAACAAAACAAAAGCTGGACATAGTGACACATGCCTCTAATCCCAGCACTCTGGAGGCAGATTGATATGAGTTCAAGACCAGCCTAGTCTACAAAGCAGTCTAGGACAGCCAAGGCTACACAGAGAAACCATGTCTCAAAAAAAAAAAAAAAAAAAAAAAGAAAAAAGAAAAAAAGGAAAGGAAAAAAGAAAAGAAAAGAAAGTGGCTCAAGGGACACAGTCTGGCTCCCGAGAGCAGGTTGTGTCCCTGACTGGTCAGTTTTTGTTTAGTGTTCAATAATTTCCTATGGACCTGTTGGAGTCTGCTGTTGGAGTGGTCAGTGTACGGCTATTCCTGAACCCTAAGGAAATGAGACTTGACACTGAAGTCTTCTCACTTAGCCTCATCTTATTTAAAACAGTTGACAAAAGGAAGACATGAGAGGGAAAACAGCATCTTGGAGAAAAAGTTAAAACTATAACTCTTACACACATTAATAGGCCAGACTGAAATGTAGTTAACAAAAAAAAACTGCTACAAGTGGGCAGCCCCAAGTGATGATAACCCCAAACCCCACTAGCTTTGCATACAGACCGCAACATTTTCAGACGAGCTGCTGGAAAATGGCTCAGTCATCAAGTGGGTATTGTTCTTATACGAGGACCTGAGTTCAGTCCTCTTACAATTACGTACATAGAAAAATTTTAAGGTTTTTTGAGACAGGGTTTCTCTATGTATCCTTGGCTGTCCTGGAACTCACAAGAGATCCACCTGCCTCTGCCTCCTGAGTGCTTGGATTAAAAGGCATACACCTTCCCCACAAAGCTTCAAAAATACACCTATCTTAAAAAATTGTTATTTTTATTTCATGTGCACTGGTGTTTTGTCTGCACGTATGTCTGTGTAAAGGTGTCAGTCCACCTGAAACTGGACTTACAGTTGTGAGCTGCCATGTAGGTGCCGGGAATTGAACCTGGGTCACCTGGTAGAGAAAGAGAAACCAGTGCCCTTAACCACTGATTCATCTCTCCCGCTCCCCAAAATACATCCTAAAAACATAAAAATAGGGGCCGGAGAGATGACTCAGCAGTTAAGAGCACTGCTTGCTCTACCAGAGGTCCTGAGTTCAATTCCCAGCTCACAACCATCTATAATGTGATCCGATGCCCTCTTCTGGCACGCAGGTGACCTCCAGATAGCGTACTCATATATGTAAAATAAATAAATCTTAAAAAAAAAAAACCAGAAAAATAATAAAATATTGAACAGCATTTTCAGAGCCAGGTGTGGTGGCGCACACCTTTGATCCCAGCATTTCAGGAGGCAGAGGCAGGCAGATCGCTGTGAGTTCGAGGTCAGCCTAGTCTATAAAGCGAGTCCAGGACAGCCAAGGCTACACAGAGAAACCCTGTCTCAAACAAACAAACAAACAAACAAACAAACAAACAATTTCACCACAGGCAGTAGTGCGGTTTTGGTCCAGGTCTTACTGCCATCAAATTTTCCCTAAAAACTGCTGACTGGAGAGCATCACCGTCCTAGCAGAATGATAAACAAACGAAGCTTATGGGCAGCCAAGGGTCTTAGCCATATATGGTGGGTCGTGCCCTCCCTCCCTCCCTCCCTCCCACCCTCCCTCCCTCCCTCCCTTCCGTAGCTTGGCTTGGATGTTTTGCTCAGCCAGCCCGTTCAGGTTCGGGGCACTGCGTTAAACACTTCCTCAGTGTCCCAGGGACACCCCTAGCGTCTCTGCGCAGAGGGTGCCCTTTGCGGCCCCCCTTCCCACTGACCAGCCTGAAGCGGTTCAACTGATAGTGCAGTGAGGCTGGGAGCCATGGAGTTTGAGTTTGAACCCAGCGGGTCCTGAGCGAGGGCGGGATGCCCGCCGGAAGCACCTGAGCAGCAGGCTGATGCGGTCCTCGATGCGCTCCTCGGCGGCCTGCGGCAGACCCCGCGCTTCTCCGCAGGCCTCAGCCCCGGCCGTAGGCGTCTCGGGCGGCTGCTCCATTGCAGAGGTTGCTTGCAGGCTTGAACGCTACAGGAACACCCTACTGGTTCTTCCCGCCACGAAATTGACACCCGGAAATACCTGCCCCTTTCGTCCCGCCCCTTCCGCCCAGAGCCCCACCTTTCTGCCGTCGGGTTGCCGTGGTTATCGCGCTGCGTTCCTTTCCCAGACTACCCAGAAGAAACAGATTCTGTTCCACTAGTTAGACTCTCCCCAGCACACCGGATCTAATCGAAGCCTTTGGGTAGGGATACATGGAGATGAGGCTCAGTAGGAGAACGCTTACCTAGCATGCGTAAATCCCTGGGATCGACCTAGCACGGAGCCGGCGCGGTAATCTTTAACACTTTAAGCTATATCCTTAGTGTCTCAAGCCGGGGGGTGGGGGTTGGGGGCAGAAGTGAGTAGTCATCCTGCCTGGGTACTGTAACTGTCACTCTAGGTCAAGGCTTAGAGGATGGATGGGTATGCTCTGCAGGGTGGGATATGTGACCCGAAGTGCGCACAGGTGGGTGTAGAGGCACAAGGGCATCAGCATCAGATCCTCCCTAGAACTGAAGTTACAGGCAGTTGTGAGCCACGTGATGTGGGTGCTGGGAATTGAACCAGGCTCCTCCCTGGGAGCTCGTGTTCTTAACCATGCAACCATGTCTCTAGGTTCCACTCTCTTCCTTACCCCTGTGAGACTGGGTCTCGTGCAACCCAAGCTGGTATTTTCCTACCAATCCTCCACCTTCCAAGTGCAGAGAATCACGTGGCTCTTGCAGTATTGTACTGAGTAGTTAATTTCCTCTTGCTGTGCTGGGAACACATCTAGGGTCCCTCAATTATTGAACTACATTCCCAATCGCTATTAGAGCTCCTGAGGTCCTTACTTCGTGTTTAGTGGAGAAATTAATGCTTCAAGTAGGAGGCAGGGCGGGCGTGGTGGTGCACGCCTTTAATCCCCAGCACTTGGAAGGCAGAGGCAGGCGGATGTCTGTGAATTCAGACTGGTCTACAAAGAGAGTCGCAGGACAGACAGGGCTACACAGAGAAACCCTGTCCCAGAAAAAAAAAAATCAAGTAGGAGGCAGTGCTGGCACATGTTCTTGACGCTTCTTTAAATTCCTTGCACTGGCACTCCATTAGAAGCCGGGCATGGTGGTGCACACGTTTAATTCCAGCACTTGGGAGGCAGAGGCAGGTGGATCTCTGAGTTGGGGCCCAGCCTGGTCTACAAAGTGAGCCCAGGACAGCCAAGAAAACACAGAGAAACTGTGTCTCAAAAAACAAAATAAAGCCAGGCCTGGTGGTGCACGTCTTTAATCACAACTCTTGGGAGGCAGAAGCAGGTGGATCTCTGTGAGTTCGAGGCCAGCCTGGTCTACAAAGCCAGCCTGGTCTACAAAGCGAGTCCAGGGCAGCCACGGCTACACAGAGAAACCCTTTCTCGAAGTTAAAAATTGAAAGAAAAAAAAAAACACCCCAAGATTCCTAACAGAAAGGGAAAAGAGCCTGCAATCCTAGAACTTGGGGGATGCTGAGGCAAGATTGCAACAAGTTCGTGACCAGCCTGTAATCACAGTAAGTACTCAGTTTATGAGTACTTACAGAGTTTATGGCAAGACCCTGTTTGTGGGTTGGGATTGAAAAATCAATGAGAAATGAGTGCCTAAGTTTCTGCTTCTGACTTGGCAGGTTACAGTTGAACCTTTTAGCTGGGCATACACTTTCATTAGTTAGGTTTTCACAGTCACTTAGGGATACCTCCTTGCAGCATTAAGGACAGCCGCTCAATGACAGGAAGGGCCAGGTGTTCCCTCGTATCTCTAAATTAATGTGTTGGCATAGAGGAGGCCTGTCCCAGGTTGCTTAATCGACCTTGAATGTCATCACCAGGGGCATAGGATAAAAAGGACAACTCACTTTTCTACTGTCTGCCCCCCGGGGTGCCCTTTCCATCTCTCCCCATGCTTCTACAATAAAACTTATGTATGCTGTGTGGCACATATTAAAACTATACTTGTCCTGTATCAAAGCTCCCAGGACACAAAGTTGGGTTGTAAGGGAAGGGTTGTATCTAGGAAGAATTGAGGTGTGTTTGTGGATCAAATAAGATAAAAACAACTTATTTTTTTATTTTTTTGGAGACAGGGTTTCTCTGTGTAACAGCCGTGACTGTCATGTACTTGCTTTGTAAGACCAGGCTGTCCTGGAACTCATATAGATCCGCCTACCTCTTCCTCCCAATTCTGGGATTAAAGGCATGTGCCACCACTGCCAGGCTATACCAAACTTTGTATAATTTATTTTTATTTTATGTGCATTGATGTCTGTGTGAGGATGTCAGATCTTGGGGTTACAGACAGTTGTAAGCTGCCCTGTGGGTGATAGGAATTGAACCCAGGTCCTCTGGAAGAGCAGTCAGTGCTCTTAACTGCTGAGCCCATCTCTCCAGCCCTTATACCATACTCTTAAATAAAAGTTAAAGACTTAAAATCTCTACATGGGCTGGTACTTGAGTGTAGTTCAGCTTGTTACAAGCATGTTAGGTCCCCACCAGACTGGCCATACTAACAAGCAAACCAGAGGCAGTCATAGTGAGGCTGTATTGTAATTCCAGCATTTAGGAGGAAGGATTCAGACATCAACACTAGCCAGAGAGACAGCTACAGTTACAAGCACTGCATTTGAAATGTCCTTATACCCACAGAAAACCACAACCCACCAAAGCAGAGCAAGTGATCCTGTGACGTCTCACCAACACCATTACTGCTCTTAAGGATCAAGGAACACTGGAGAGTGGGCATACGTAGTAAGACTGTATCTCCTCTATTGTCAGGGAAGCTACACTACTCATGAAGTCTCAACATGGCTGCCTGAACAAGACTTCAACAAGGATGAAGACAATAGACATGCTAACGTGAACGGGGAAACCTCATGAGGGCCCCAACCTTAGATAATTACCGGATACTAAGTAATTCTGAGAGTTGGTAGGAGAGTCTTCCCTAGGAAGGAGTTCTCCAGTTCATCTCTAATACCAAGTGGTTGGTCAGTGCTGAAATTATATACACACGAGTAGCATTACACACACAGAGCGGATTACATATTTATAAACAAACACATACCACAATAAAAGCCAGAGGCCGTGAGTGAGAATGCAAGGGAAGGGCCACATGGGAAAGGCTGAATAAAGGCGAATGGGAAAATTATACAATTACATCTACAAAAGTCTTTTCTCAAGTGAAAAAAAAAGCCCAGTATAGCTTAGGGAACCACAGGAGTATGTAGTGGAAGCTCAGCAAGTTTCTAAGTAGCAGCTCACGCCAAGCTAGCCTACTGTACAGGTAAAACCTTGCACTCCCAATGTTCATGATAATGCCAAGTACATGAAAATAAGTCAAACTATGTATGTGTGGACTCACAAACTCCTAAAACTCAGTCTAAAAAAAAATTCCTATAACCAGAGGAAAAAGTCCATTTAGATCAAACAATGAATGCGCACTTAAAAACAAAAACAAAAAAAATCAGTGACACAAATGTGTGTTCATCTGGAAGAATCCTATATACCACTTAGTTTACTGAAGGAATATATACCTACAAGGGAAAGCATTTTAGAAAAAAAAACTTGAGACAGGGTCTGTCCTTGAATTTACAAAGTTACCTCCCTTGTGCTGGGACTAAAGGTGGTCACACTTCTGAGTTGGCTGACTTTAAGATTGAAAATCTAGAACTATAGAATGCGGTTTACTAGCAACATGAAGTTTGTTTATTAGCAAAAGACAAAATGACAAAATGAGAAATGGGGAGAACTTCCCATTAATACAGTTTTATTCAACTTGATATCAGGTGTATAAATTAAAACAGCAAGTGAGACAGGGTTTCTTTTTCCAGTTGGAGTCAAGCGCGCTCACCTGGCTCTGTGAGAGCTTAAAGCCCACCCCCTGGGAAAGTGGCCATGCACAAAGCCAAGCAACACAGAGGAGGTCTAAGAAGCGCTGTGTTGAGGGGCAGTGAGAATGCAGTTTGTGTGTCATTAAAGGAAGGACTGAACATGTTACATACAGTTATCCATACCATGACATGCGATATAGGCACTGAAAGGAATGTTGATAAAATGAACCCATTTAAAAAATCCCCTTGACAATAGTATGCATGATTATATTTATACAGGACATACAAGAAAATACCCTTATTTGTTGGTATTTAGATTGGGAGCAAATTCTTTTAAAAGACACCTTTAATTCTGAACATCCTATTTTCCAAGCCAGTTAACAAATAAATAATTACATAACAAGAAAACTGGGTTTCAGATCTGAAAGTCCATAGCTCAAGACAGAGTGGTCAGAGGCAGCAAGCACCTGAAGGCAGAAGATGAACTAAGGACAAGCTGGAAGACGGTTCAGCATGACTTAAGACATGATCAGGACACACAAAGTGAAGGAAGTATATAAACATTTAGGCCACAATTATATACATTAGTTGGATCCTCTGTTAAACTAAGTATTTTTAAATGTTTTAAAAGTCCTATATATTTATCCAACTTGTGTTCTACAAAGTCAGAAGTAACCACATTCAAATGAGTTAAGCTATGAAAAGTAAAAAGTCAACAACCTTTATTGAAGAGCAAGTGAACAGCTTATACTATGTACAGGTGGGCACATGGTGCCAACTGCATCTGCAGATGGAGGAGTCCATTTGAATTACGATGCCTTTGCCACAGCCTTGGACAAATTCTGAACTAGTGTACAATTCAGCTGTGCCAGAGTGCTGATCTTAGCATGCTTAGATGTTGCATATTTGTTCTTGATAGTCTGTAAGAGAAAACAACTACAATCAAGAAGAAAACAAAAACCATCCCAATATGCTGCATGCATAGGAGGGGTTGGAAGGTAAAAAGGACGCAGTTCAATTGTATATAATTATACTTGAACTGAAAAACAAAATCTCTTTGTAGTCCTGGCTGACCTTGAACTCAGAGACCCATCTGCACTCCCTGCCTCCAAGAGTGCTGGGACTAAAGGTCTTAAACTAAGCTGGGTGTGGTGGTGGTGCATACCTTTAATACCAGCATTGGAGGCAGAGGCAGGCAAATTGCTGTGAGGCCAGCCTGGTCTAGGATAGCCAAGGCTACAACAGAGAAACCCTGTCTAGAAAGGTCTTAAATCAGCCATGAAGTGTTGACTCACCATGTGCTTTGTAAGGCCTCGGTTCACCATGACTACATTCTTAGCCAGGTGCTGCATAACAGGAAGGAGAGAGTCTTCAGTGTAGGACAGGTAGTGCTGCAGGGTTGGTGTCTAAGAAAAAAACAACAAAAAACTAAAAAAACCCAACATGTGAAAAACCCCAGTGACCTTCAGAACTTCCTAGATGCTAGGCAGGGGGATAGTGTACGGTAATCATAACAAATTTAAGACCTCTGCCCACATATCTAACCACAGTATAAATAAATGCTGGCTTCTCTACCCCAATGTCGGGACAGCCAGCACTGGTACATGAGACCCATCCCAAGAAGGTGAATGGGTTTCTTAGATCACTTGGGGTAGCTTTCTTTCTCAAAAGGGTGTTACCATAAAGATTAAATTATTTATTTTATTTATTGCATATGAGCGCTTTATCTGCAGAAGAGAGTATCAGATTACATTATAGATGGTTGTGAGCCACCATGTGGTTGCTGGGAATTGAACTCAGGACCTCCAGAAGAGCAGAGCCATCTCTCCAGCCTCCATAAAGATTAAATTAGCTGGGGCTGGAGAGATGGCTCAGAGGTTAAGAGCACTGACTCCTATTCTAGAGGTCCTGAGTTCAATTCCCAGCACCCACATCGTGGCTCCCAACCATCTGTAATGATGTCCTCTTCTGGCGTGCAGGTGTACATGCAGACCGAACATTGTATACATAATAATAAATAAACCTTAAAAGAAAAAATTAG
The DNA here is from genome assembly GCF_964271855.1 of Acomys minous. Lineage (NCBI taxonomy): Eukaryota > Metazoa > Chordata > Mammalia > Rodentia > Muridae > Acomys > Acomys minous. Next base: position 96,006,292 of record NC_140492.1, on the reverse strand, counting down.
TTAGCTAAAGAAATGGGGCCATTTTAAGATGACAGCACAAATATTCATTACCATTATGTTCATATTCGTATTTGGGAACAGGAGAATGCTTTGCACATTAATTGTTGCACTCAAAGGCTGTTTATAACTTAAAAGCTGGGTGGCAGGTGTGGCAGCTTACCCATTCACCGTTGTCAAGAATTTTCAGGGCTAAGCAAAAAGCCCCAGCTGCGATTTGAGAAGGAGCAAAGTGCACCATGTCATAGTCCAGCATAGTGAGTTCCATGAGGTATTTGGCCAAAGTATGCTGCTCAACGTCAACCTGGAACAGACGCATACACCACTCTGAGCCTTTTGCAGAATTTCACTTTTGGAATAACTTATAAAGTCCTGTCTGTAGGTAGCAGTGATGCTGCACACCTTTACTCCCAGAACTTGGGAGGCAGAGGCAGGTGGATCTCTGTGAGTTCAAGGACAGCCAAGGTTACATAGAGAAACTCTGACTCAAAAACAAAACAAAACAAAGTCCTGTCTGTGTCTGCAAACTCTCAAATACAATTGTCCACAGAAAGCCTTGAGAAAATGTATAACCATGTAGCCAGGCATGGTTGGGCCTACCTGTAATCCCAGCACTCCAGGAGGCAGAGGCAAATGGATCTGAGTTTGAGGCCAGCCTGGCCTATAGTGTCCAGGACAGCCAAGGCTACAGAGAAACCTTGTCTCAAGAGGAAATTAAAAAAAAAAAAAGTAATCGGGTAATACACAGCTTGGTTAGAAATACACAACCATGTTTCTTTCTTGTGTAGTAAGGTATTTAATACACAACAGCAGAGCTGGGCATGGTGGCACAGGCCTATAATCTCAGTACCTGGGAGGCAAGAGTCAGGAGGATGGCCGAGTTCGAGGCCAGCCTTATCTACAAAGTGCTATTCTCTAATATAGCAAACCAAACACTTCTCAAGAAACCCATACCTCTCCAATCTTAGATGCTCTACGGAGGAAGTGCAGAGGCAGAGGGCGACCCAGACTGAAGTTTAGAGCTCTTAGAATCTTCATTTCCATCTGTCGGATCTGGTGCTTAGTATAGGTGTTGTTAGTCACAAAAGCAAAGTCCCCGATCTCTGGAGGGTACATCTCTTCATACTTGCTTGCAATAAACATGGCAGTTACACCCACCAGCTGCAGCATCTTCTTGGGCACACAATTGTTCTGCAACAGCACGTTCAATTACATCTCAACTGATGAGACCTCACCTCCCAAGAAAGATTTCAGTTCCAGGCTAGGTATAACAGCGCAAAGGTTAAGGTACGTGCCTAACACATACGGGACCCTGGATTCAAACTGTAGGGTCCACTTCCCCTCCTCCAAGGTTCTCAACAGAACTCAGGAGTGGAGAAGTCTCAATTACTGAATTACACGTACCTGCATAAACCGGTCAATAATGGAAACAGTCATGTACATGGTCTCCTGCAGCAGCCTAAACTTCATCTGAACCTGCACCAGCCAGTCGATTAGGATGGCTCTCATGTTTCCAGTGACTTCGCGACCCATTAAGTATTTTGCTCTAACAGACTGTTCTTCCTGCAAAAGAAAATGTCAGTTACTCTAGAAGCATCTCTCCATATCCCATTTGTGTCCACAAACCAGTTAGTTAAGATAGCTCTGGTGCACTTGACTAAGAAAGCAAGGGTCAGAAGAGCCAGGCTCAGCCAGCACTTGGGATCTACAGAGCTAGTTCCACGACAGCTAGAACTATATATAAGAAACCCTGTCTTGAAAAAAAGACAGCGGGCTCTTCATCTTGTGACATTCAATTTGCCAGAACTACTGCAGTTCACACCCTGTACCTATCTTATCTCAGATCTTTTCACCTGAGCTTTGTGGTGCAGAAAAAAAAAAAATAAATTTCATATCATAACCAAAGAAAAGATAAGGCATCAAAGACTAATATAGTCAGTTACCAAATCCAGCTCTGCAGCTTAACGACACAAATGTTAATAAGTACTAACAAGAATTAAAAAGCAGGCCGGGCGTGGTGGCACACGCAATCCCAGAACTCAGGAGGCAGACGGATCGCTGTGAGTGTGAGTCCAGCCTGGTCTACAAAGCAAGTCCAGGACAGCCAAGGTTACACAGACAAACCCTGTCTCGAAAAACCAAAAAAAAAAAAAAAAAAAAAAAAAAAAAAAAAAAAACTTAAAAAGCAGACAGCTAGTTTGGATGAGCACCTTACTGAAGACTCCTTTAGGTGCTAAAAGGAATGGGAGCTGGCAAGATGGCTCCGTGGGTAAAGGCCGGCTGACCCAAGTTCAGTCCCTGGAACCAACTCTTGAAAGCCGTCCCTGACCCCACACCCAGCTGTCACAACGGACGAGAGAGACTGAATAAACCAATGACAACCTGAGATGACAATGCTAGGGTCTACAGATCAGAGGTTAAGTGCTTGCTTAGTATGCACAAGGTTCTGCAAGGTCATCAAAGGGGTGGGGGAGGCAGGAGGGGTTAAATCTGATAGAACAACATTAACCTGTGTCTTGTTTAAAGAGGTGAAAAGCAAATGCCATTAGGAGAAAGGTTTCCAAGTGGGCTAAGGTGATGAAACAACTTTTGGGCACAGATAACTTCCCTGACAAGCACATGCACCCCTTCTGTCATGACAGGATTACTCTTTTTTCTTTCTTTTTTTTTTTTCTTTTTTTTTTTTTGAGACAGGGTTTCTCTGTGTAGCCTTGGCTGTCCTGGACTCGCTTTGTAGACCAGGCTGGCCTCCAACTCACAGCGATCGGCCTGCCTCTGCCTCCCGAGTGCTGGGATTAAAGGTGTGCGGCACTACTCCCGGCTGACAGGATTACTCTTAACATGCCATCTCCTTCTTCTTCAAACCCAGAAGTTTGGGGCTTTCCCAACTGTGACATTTGTCTACTTTAGGAATAGTCCTAGTAATATCTCCCCAACACAGAAATCTTGTATTCAACATGGCAAGCCTACTTTGTAGATCAGGCTGGCCTCAACTCACAGCAATCCACCTGCCTCCGCCTCCTGAGTGCTGGGGTTAAAGGTGTGCGCCGCCACCACCACCACCACCACCACCACCACGCCCAGCATAAAAACAAATCTTTAAAAAAACAAAGCTTTGCTAACTGGGTTGGTAATACATGTCTGTAATCCTAGCCTGGTCTACAAAGAGAGTTTCAGAACAGACCAGTTCTGAGACAGAGATAGATACATACACACACACATGTAAATAAAATAAGCCAGGTGTGGTGGTGCATGCTTTAAATTACAGCACTGGCTGAGCCAGGAGGAGTTTTTTTTTCCTTTGGTTTTTCGAGACAGGGTCTCTCTGTGTTAGCCTTGGCCATCCTGGAGCAGGCTGGCCTCGAACTCACAGTGATCCGCCCACCTCTGCCTCCCCAGTGCTGGGACTAAAGGCGTGCGCCAACTCGCCCGGCTGAGTTTTTTTAAAAAATGAGATTTATTTATCATTTATACAGTGTTCTGCCTATAGAAGAGGGTACCAGATTTCATTATAGATGGTTATGAAGCACCATGTTTTTGCTAGGAATTGAACTCAGGACCTTTGAGAACAGCTAGTGCTCTTGACCTCCAGACCTCTCCCCCACCTTTTAAAAAATATAACTTATTCTTATTTTATGTGCATCAGATCCACTGGACACTTGTTACAGGCAGTTGTGAGCTGCCGTGTGGGTGCTGGGAATTAAACTCTTTTAAAGCTGGCTGCACTTAGTAAGGGCAGACTGTACCGTGTCAATACTGACCTCTAGCTGTCTGAGGTAAGTGTATATATCTTTCACATATTCACTACAGAGGTTTGGATCAGCTCCATCGTCGGCATCCACATCACTCACTGCGAGGATTACATCAGAGAAAGCCTGACACAGATATTCTTCTGCAGGTGCACATCCAGATGTTTCCATTGGGCTTGGAGAGGGATTATCAACCTGAAAGAGAAGCACGTGCTTCAGCCTGGGAAGGAAAGTCAGTACTGGTATCCCCAACTCAAGAAATCATTCTGAATTGAAGTAATTCATTTTACTAAAGAAAAGCATTTCAGATAGCCCCCTCCCCCAACTTCCTTTTGGGAAAGGATTGATATTAGAAGTCAATACTGGGGGAGGAAAGGTCAGGTGTGGCATCCCAGCACTTGGGAGGCAGAGGCAGGCCAATCGCTGTGGGTTCGAGGCCAGCCTGTTCTACAAAGTGAGTCCAGGACAGCCAAGGCTACACAAGAGAAACCCTGTCTTGGGGGTAAAAAACCAAACCAAAAAGTAAATACTGGGCCAGAGTGATGGTTTAGCTGCAGCAAGCACTAGGCACTTTTGTCAAGGACTGGAGTCCAGCTTCTCTGCAGGAACCAGGTGACCCAACTCCAGCCCTCGGATATCTGATCGCCTCTTCTGGCTTCCTTGGGCGCTGCATCAGTGTGCAAAGCCATGTCCCACCCATGAAAAATAAATCTTAAAACTGCAAGCCAGTAAGATCTGGTGTCAGAAAAACGTAAATCCCAATTTAGATTAAGTCAGTTTAAAGGAGGAAGAACTGAGCTGGCAAGGTGTGCAAGGTGCCTACTGCAAAGCTTAGTGACTGAGTTGTTTTGTTAGGGCCCACGTGGTGGAAGAACTGACTCAAAAGTTGTCTTCTGACCTCTACAAGTACGCATTCACACACAAAATACAATGTAAAAAAAAAAGAGGGGGGTAGGGGGCAAGCCAGACGTGGTGGCACACGCCTTTAATCCCAGCACTCTGGAGGCAGAGGCAGGCAGATTGCTGTGAGTTCGAGCCCAGCCTGGTCTACAAAGTGAGTCCAGGACAGCAAGGGATACATAGAGAAACCCTGTCTTGAAAAACAAAAAACAAAAAATTTTAGCTGGGTGTGGTGACGCACTCATTTAATCCCAGCACTCAGGAGGTAAAGGCAGGGGGATCACTGTGAGTTTGAGGCCAGCCTAGTCTACAAAGTGAGTCTAGGACAGCCAAGTCTACACAGAGAAACCAACCCTGTCTCAAAAAGCCAAAACAAAAACAAAACAACAACAAAGGCGGGGTGGGGGTGGGGGTGGGGGGTGGGTGGGGGCGCGGATTGGGAGCTGGAGAGATGGCTCAGCAAATAAAGATGCAGCCCATCATGAGGACCAGAGTTCAGATCCTAGCACCCACACTGGGCTCACAAACGCCTGTAACTCTGGCTCCAAAGGACTAACATGCACATACATGATTGGGCACCCACAAATAAAAAGGTGGATTCTACACACTACCCCATAAAGAGAGCCAAAGGGAAGCGACAGGCAGTAAAGCTAACACTCAGCCTCCACATGAAGTTGGTTCAAACAAATGCCAAAGCTTCCATCTTCACGCAGGTGATACAAGTTCTTAATTACAAAGAGAAAGTGACATAAACTGATAGAGCTGTGCTGGTTAGCCCAGGATGGCCTTAAACTTGCAATTCTCCTGCGGTAGCTGAGGTGTTAGAATTACAGACAGGCGCCAACTACCACACCTAGCAGTAATACTTGATGTGTCTGTGTGTTTGTGGGTTTTTTGTACTTAGTACCCAGGGCCTCCTGTATGTTGTACATGCGCTAAGAGGCAAAGCTAATAACGCAGGCAAAACTTCACTTTTACACTGAAGTGTTAACCCCCCCCCCCCAATACAGGGTCTCTCTATAGCTCTGGCTGGCCTGGCCCTTGCTATATAGACACTGGGGGCCTTCAACTCAGAGCCCCACCTGCACAGTGCTGGAATTAGGGACTGTCTGAAAACCGTTCTTTTACTTCTTTTAACAGGCTTATTAGCGGCCATACGAGGGAGTAAAAGGTTCACAAACACATCTGTGTGTCATTCAGTTAAATCAGGGCAGAGTCGGAATTACAGGAACTACAATGGAAATATTTGATTCAGGAAGCTACACAGAAGAAAGCAATTAAAGGCAGGGCTCTGTTACACAGAGAATCCCTCTCTGAAAAAAAAAAGTAGGTAAGTAATTAATTAAGAGATCCATCCTGGTTGCACCATCCCAGCACTGGAGAGACAGAGTAGAAGACTCTCCCAAGGACAGCAGGGGCTACCCAGTGACACAAGAAGGAAAACCATGGTGCCCACCTCTGGATCCCAGATCTCAAGAGGCAGTCAAACAAGGTCACACCAGGAGACCCTGTATACATAAAACAAAAAACTCATCATATTTATCTCCCACCATTTGAAGTAGAGCTAATACCTACCCAGACTGTGTTAACTCATGTAAAATCTCTTTGCTTAGCTCTCCATAAAACATAGATCCCAAAAGCTATCGCCGTGTATCAGAGTGCAGTGAAGCCAGAAAGAAATGGGCTTTTTTTTTTTTTAATTGCTAAGTTTACCAAAATAGGCTCAGGAGAAAGCTTTTCTTCCATAATAGGTTCAGGGTCAGGGTCAGGGTCAGCCTCAGCAAGTTCCACCTCTGGCTCACACACAGGGACCTTCTCCACGGGTTTCGGTGGGACTTTCACAGCCGCTTTTCCAGTACCTGAAGTTTTTGCATCCTGCGAAAGGAGAGGAGAAAACAGAATGTTTTCTCAAGGGTGACAGCTGGAAGACAGGCCTTTTCAGGATAGCTGGGCCAGGGAGATAGTTACCTTTTTCAGAGGCATCCTTGCCTGTACCTGTTCTGTGACTTTGTTACCAATGTCTCCAAGAGCGGTTCTTGGTCTCAGCCCAGGCTTGGAGGATGCAGCAAATGCCACAGGCACACGCTTGGCGCCTGCCATGCTGACCTTGGCCTTATTTTCTGTGTTAACTTTTGAGTTCTGAAAGAAAGTGAAGGATCACTTGAGAGGGGAATCCATGGCGGCTCCGGGAAGTCAAGGGTTAATTAAGGCTGGACCCAACTGAGGCTCCCTGAAAGAAAGCCAGTGTTCTAGGGCCTCAGGATGCCCTTCCATTGGGATACCTTTTCCCCTCAGAGCTGTGTGGTTCCGGGGCTTCCGGATCCCAGGATACCCCCTCCATCCGAGCAGGAAGGCCAACACTAGGGCCTAGCCTCGGGCCGTGACAAGACAGTTTCCACCCAAATCTTCCACATTCACCTATTATCCAACTTCCTGTTAAGCCCCATGCAGTCCCAAACACTGTGACTTTACACCGGCAAGGAAACCACGAAATCCTTCGTTGTAAGTAGCTCTTGGGGAAGGCGAAGGGCTCACTCCCTCCGGAGCCTTCATCACCAAAGCACACCACCCAGTGCCCCCAAGTCATCAGCCCAGATAGGTTCAGAGGTCTTCCTCTCCCCCCCGCCCCCCCGCCGTCCCCATCCTCTTCCCCGCCTGGCCGCCACGATCTTCTCCCACAGCGACGACAGCAACGCGCGGCCGGCTCACCCTAGTCACCCTGAGCGCCATGGCTCCTTCCGAAGCAGAGGCTCGGCCGACCAGAAACAAACACCCCTGCCTCCGGCTGGCCCCTGCTAGACACCAACAGCCGTTCCTCTGCAGCACGCCCAGAGAAGTCGGCCCGGCCTGGGTTTAAACCCCGGGCCGCTCTCTCCTCATTGGTCCGTTCGTGGCACTCGCTCTCTTCCCATTGGCGTTCCGGATTCCCGTAGAATGCGTTTCCTGGGCGATCTCGCGTCACGTTCGGCGGGGGCGGGGCCAAAGGTGGGCCCCGCCCACCCCTCGCGAGGCCAGGCTTCGCGCCTGCGCACTCGCAGCCGCGAGGCCAACCATAGTAGTGTCCACTTGTGTGCTGGCCAGGCGGCTATCCTAGCGCTGCTTCTTGGGGCCTCAGGAGAAGACTGTGTGGCCGCCACAGTTGAGGAGCACGCAGAACAGTTTGGCTGCTGTCTTATTTATTGTTTCTCACTCTCCTCCTGTACAGAAGTGTCACTGCTATCTTAGAATTAGCATGAAGTTATAGCACACTTATACAGAGTAAATGGTTATTATAATCAAACAGGTTAGCATGGCAATCGCCCCAATGATAAAAGAAAGTGTAGAGCCGGGCTTGGTGGCACACGCCTTTAATCCCAGGGGAAGCAGAGGCAGGCAGATCACTGAGTTCGAGGCCAGCCTGGTCTACAAAGCGAGTCCAGTACAGCCAAGGCTAGAGAGAGACAGAGAGAGAGAGGGAGGGAGGGAGGGAGGGAGAGAGAGAGAGACGGAGGGAGGGAGAAAAGAAAGAAAGAAAAAAGAAAATGTATCTTCTGCTTAATTTTGCTGTAAGCCTAAGATTACTCCAAAAATAGTTTTGCAACTTTCCGTCCTTCTACCTCAGACTCCTTATTAACTTCCGCGGAAAAAGATTCTTTCCACATTAATTTCCAGTAACACTAATGAGGATTTATTTATTTATTTGGCTTTGGCTTTCTTTGTGTGTGTGTTGTTTTTTGTGTTTTGGTTTGTTGTTTGTTTGTTTGTTTTTGAGACTGGATTTCCCTGTGTAGTCCTGGCTGTCCTGGACTCGCCTTTTGTAGACCAGGTTGGCCTTGAACTCAGATGATCTGCCTGCCTCTGCCTCTCAAGTGCCGGGATTAAAGGCGTGCTCTACCACTGCCCAGCCAGGATTGGTTTCTTTTTGACCAGGATCTCATGTAGCACAGGCTGAGCTGGAAGTCCATTTGTAGCTGAGGATAACTTTAAATCTCCTATTCTCCTCTTTTCCTTACCCCGTCAGTGTTGCGGTCACAGGTGTAAACCCCTGCACTGGGTTTATAAGAGAACAGAGATGCAACCCAGATTTTCAAGCATGCTGGGAAAACACTACCAATGGAGCTCTATCCCTGGCCTTCTAGCACAGTTTGAGTCAAGGTCTTATTACACTGGTCTGAGGCTGGCCTTAGAATATGTAGTCATTCTACCTCAAATTCCTGCATGTTGGCATTAAAGGAATGTGCCACTACACCTGGCTAGGACTGTACTTTTAAGTACTTTTAAGTGTGGTGTTAGGCTTTTAGCAGAACTTTGGAGAAGTCCAGCATTTTTCTGACCACCCTCCCCCCACCAGTTCAGCAGAGCACATCAGCAAGATGTGGTGGGTCACACCAGGAATTCCATACTTACTGAGGACTGCCATGAGTTCAAAACCAATCTGAGCCATACTGTGGGTTCCAGGCTAGCTTGGCTTTAGTGTGAGACCTTGTCTCTAAATCAAAGCAACCACTTACCCCTAAATGGGGCATCTGCATATTGTTGCTTCCAAATCGTGGGAATACCGTGGACGCAGCAGCAGAAGGAATGTAAGAGTTGGGCGTAATGGCACACACCTTTAATCCCAGCACTCGGGAGGCAGAGACAGGCAGATCTCTGTGAGTTCCAGGTCAGCCTGGTCTACGTAGTGAGTCCAGGACAGCCAGGGCTACACAGAGAAACCCTGTCTCAAAAAACCAAACCAAACCAGCCAACAAACAAAAAAGGTATTGTAGAACAGTTTCCTCCAAAACTTAAAGGTTTCATCCTGCAGGAAAGTTCTTAAACAGGAAGTGGGGGCCGGTGGACACACACACACACACACACACACACCCTACCTTAAAATAGCTTCAGGAAGTCCCTAAAACTGACTAGATTCACTAGGTCTCTCCTTGCCACAGTAAGCTTAGCCAAGCTGCAAAAAGACGGTCAGATAAGCAAAGCTACAATGAAGACTCAGAGCAGACTAGGTGCTTGGGAGAAGCACAAGGCAGCTGAGCTGCCTCAAAGTGGCTTAGACCAACTCATGGACCAGGAAAAGATACTCTCCAACCTGCTGAGCTGCCTTAGGCTGTGCAGTGTGCTCCAGGCTTCCTAGCTTCAGTGAGCTGTCATCTGAGCATGGGCTGGGGGCGTGGGGACAGCTTGGTGATGGATTTCTGCTCCTGTTGGGTCTGTCACGAGCTCCCTATCTGGGTGAGTAGATGTGAGTTTTGTCTTCCCAGGAAAAATTTTGTCACACAACAGGTGTCATTCAAAACAACACTCATGAACTCACCGCAGCTATGGGTATCTGTACCAAACCAGCATCCGACTGGGCCAATCAGCATTTCATCATTGATTAGGGAGGGGCTCATGAAGCCCCCTGCCGTGGACCACTGAGAGCCAGAGCACAGTAGTGAGAGAAGGCGGAGGTGTCTTCAGCTACCTAGCAAGTTCACATGCTATCATAAGGCCCTTTCTTTTTTCTTTTTCTTTTCTTTCTTTCTTTCTTTTTTTTTTTTTTTTTCCGACATGGGGTTTCTTTGTGTAGCCTTGGCTGTCTTACACTCAATTTGTAGACCAGGCTGGCCTCAAACTCACAGAGATCTGCCAAGGCTACACAGAGAAACCCTGTGTGTGTGGAACTCTTAGAGCTATGCCTGCTTCTGCTGCTTTCTGAGTAGTGGGGATTAAAGGCGTGTATCATCACACCTGGCTTAACTTCAGTAGAGTTTTTTTTTTTTAAGGTTTCTTGAGAAGGAGTTTCTCTGTGTAACAGCCCTGGCTCTCCTAGAGGCTTTTTTTATTTTTTATTTTTTGGTTGTTGTTGTTTTATTGTTTTTTGAGACAGGGTTTCTGTGTAGCCTTGGCTGTCCTGGACTTTGTAGACCAGGCTAGCCTCGAACTCACAGTGATCCACCTGCCTCTGCTTCCTGCGTGCTGGGATTAAAGGTGTGTGCCACCCCTGCCCAGCTTTCCAGAGGCTTTTTAGAATAGGCTGGCCTTGAACTCACAGAAATCTACCTGCCTCTGCTTCTGGAGTACTGGGATTGAAGGTGTGTGCCACCATGCCCTGCCATTGGTGTATCTTTTACAGTGAAATATCTGTTCAATAATTTGTTCTAGTTTTTGGAGACAGGGCCTCACTATGTAGCTGTTGTTAGCCTATAACTTGCTTGGTAGGCCAGGCTGACCTTGAATTCAACAGAGATCTGTCTGCTTCTGCTTTCAAAGTGCTGGGATGGAAAGGGAGCAACACCACCCCGAGCTGTGGATTTTGGTCCTATTTACCCTTTATTGTCCCTCGCCGCTCCTGACTTGCTTACTTTCTTGGCCTTTTATTTTCCACAACCCCTAAGAGTACTTCAATGTGTAAGATTAAAATAAAAATATGGTTATCTTAGCATTTCCAAGGCGTAATGGTGGGCACATGCTCCTGTTTTCGTATCAGTGTCTGTAGGGAGGTTAGAGGACAATTTGCTGGAGTTGGTTCTCTCCTTCCACTGTGTCAGTTCCAGAAAGTAAACTCAGGTTGTCAGGCTTGGCAGCAAGCACCTTTACTTGCTGAGCTGTCTCAAGGGCCCAGGATTTGTTTGTTTGTTTGTTTAGACAGGGTATTATGTAGCTGGTCTGGAACTTGAAATGTACCCTTGATCCTCCTGCTTCAGCCTCCCAAGTTCTGGGATGACAAGTATATGCTCTAAAACTAGGACATATGGTTTTAAAAAGCTCAAACCAGAGCTTAGAATGCAGTATATGCTTCTGTGTTTATGACACAGATCCTGGACTCAATCCTTACCACAAAGCAAGCAAGCAAGCAAGAGAAAAGAACAATTCAAAACTAATTAAAAAATGATTTATTTATTTATGTTATAAATAACATATAAATGCCTACATATATTCCTGTAACTAGAAGAGGGCACCAGATCTCATTATAGATGGATGTGAGCCACCATATGGTTGCTGAGAATTGAACTCATGACCTCTGGAAGAGCAGACAGTGCTCTTAACCGCTTGGCCATCTTTCTAGGCCCCAATGTAAAACTATTTATCTAGGCATGGGAGGCTAAGGCAGGTGGCTTATACATGTTCAAGGCCAGTCTGGGTTACAGAGTAAGACCCTGCCTCATAACAATAGGGGTTGGATAGATGGTCCAGTGGGAAAGTGTTGGGATCTGGACCCGGGACAAATGGCTGAGGGACTTATTTAACATACCAAAGCTGATCTGGTTTTCAGGTTCTCCTAGCATCCCTCAGCTCCTCTCTGAACTTTCCAACCAAGGGGATGGGCTTCCTCTCCCCCAGAGGCTCTTCACTATATAATACAGGCATTTTGGTTCCCTCTCGCCTCTCTTTGTGTACCCCACCCTGATCCCCTGTCTCCCTCTGCATGGTGACTTCCCAGGCCTAGTTCCTTGGGACTGGTGAAGCCACCGAGAGCTGCCCCCAATAAATTTGCATTTATGCTTTAACTTGGCATAAGCTCCGTGTAGAATGCCCATCAGTAAGAGCAGTTGATACTCTTCCATAAGACCCAAGTTCAGTTTGTCACAGGCCCCAGACCTTAGCACAATTGACACCAGGATGGAAGGATCATTCAGACCATAAACATTCAGCATGTAGATGGTGCCACCTGCCAAAACAAAACAAAAAAGGCCCAATCCATCCAAGTCTGTAGTTCTGGTAAAGTATCTAAATGCACTAACCTTGTTTTTTTTTTTTTTTTTTAAGCTTCTGTAGTTCCACTTCTGGCTAACTGTTCTTGTTATCTGAAGTATGTCAACCCAAGATATGGTTTTGTGCTTGCAAGCGCACCTCAAGAAAGGCTTGGGGCTACACTGGCATCTAGAATACCCAGTGTAGTCGCTATCTGGCCAATGAAGACTTTCTTTTGGCTTAAATCAATGTTGGTTGGCTCATGACTGCTTGCTACTCCAGCTCCGGGAGACCCACCGTGCCCAGCTGGCCTCTGCAGGCGTCCACACATAGGTCTGTACCCACAGGCACACACACATACTAAAAAAAGAAAGAATTAGGCTCTAATGACAGTGAAGAAATGGCCTTGCTGGTGAAAGCAAGCAGGCAAAGACCAAGATTCTTTCTTCCATGTCCTGTATGTAAGCTTTCAGCAGGTGTGGTCCAGAATAAAGGTGGATCTTCCCACTGCAAATATATGGATTAGAAGTGGGTCTCCACACCTCAAATGACTAAATTAAGAATAACCTCCTCACCCAGCAGTTGTGGTATCTTCAATCACAGCAGTGTGTGTGTGTGTGTGTGTGTGTGTGTGTGTGTGTGTGTGTGTGTTGGCGTGGGAGGAGCAGAGGCAGGTGGATTTCTGTGAGTTCAAGAAACTCTGTCTCCAAAAACAAAAAGCAAAGCAAAATGAAACATAAAGAAGAAAAATATCCCTTTCAGGTATGCACAGCATTATTATTATTGTTTTTGTTTTTGTTTTTTTGAGACAGGGTTCTTCTGTGTAACTGGAACTTGCTGGCCTCGAACTCACGGAGATCTACCTACCTCTGCCTTCCCAGTGCTGGGATTAAAAGTGCGTGCCTTCACTGCCCAGCTGGATTTGGGGTTTTAATTCCAGATGTCATCAACTTGACAACCAAGACAGCTGCCATACACTGGCATCTGGAACCTATGAATATTCTTCTTTACATGGCAAAAAGGACTTCAAACACCTAAAGATGGGGAGACTATTCTGGATTCTTCAACTTCAGGCTATCATTTTTCCAAGCAATCCTTGTGCAGTATATTTTATTGACTTTATAAATGAAGGGTAAATAAGACACCAAGCTGGTTGTAGTGGTGCATGCCTTTAATCCCAGCATTGGGAGGCAGAGGCAAGTGGATCTGTGTCCTCTATGAGGACAGTCTGGCCTACAAAACAAGTCCAGGACAGCTAGGGCTACACACACAGAGGGGGGGAAAAGACACAAAGAGAGGCCAATCAACTTAAAGTACTCAGCTCTGCAGTCTTCCTACATTCTGCCTGCGTTCCTTCACCTTCAGCCCTCAGCTCACCATTCCCAGTCACTTTAATTCAAGTTCTTTTGTTATGTATATACCTTTTAAGGGAAATAAACTTTTAACATTAGTATAATATTTACTGTATCTCATAATCTGAAATGTTTTTATGAATACAATTTGTACTTACACATCAACATACAATTATTTTCTCATCACCCAAGATTTTCTTAATTAAGAAAAATATTTTTTGATGAGTGGTGGATATAACTTTAATCCTATCACTTGGGAGAGGGGCAGAGGCAGGCAGATATCTGTATTTGAGGCCAGCCTGGTTTATACAATAGAGTTCCAGGATAGTGAGGGTTACACACACACACACACACACCCCCATCTTGACATACAAACAAAATTATTTATTTTTATGTGTTCAGATGTTTTGCCAGCACATATGTGTATATATCACATATATACAGTGCCCCAAGAGGCCAAAAGAGGGCGTTGGAAGCCCTGGACTGTAGTTTGAGATGGCTGTGAGCTTCCATGTAGAATGCTGGCCAGGCCCTTGTACTTTTAACTGCTGAGACATCTCTCCAGCTCTATCTACCACTCAAGATTTTAATATGGGCTGAAAATTCTGGACCAAAACACGCAAAGAAAAGATAAAGAGTACCAAAGTTACTTGTAACAAATTTCTAAATTGCCTCATATATTGAAACTGGTAAGATAAAATATTATTTAAAATGTCTGCCATCATGATAGAAAATATTATCTATTCTAAATCATATCATTCTACTTATCAAAATTCCTATTGTAATGAAAATATTCAAGTTTGCACTGAACAACATTCTTTGGTCATAAAACTGCATATGTCTATCATAATGTTTCTTTAGATTATACATCTAGCTAAAACTGGAAATGATTATGGTAGACAAAGCTATAGAAAGTGATTCTAGAGCCGGCCGTGGTGGCGCATGCCTTTAATCCCAGCACTCGGGAGGCAGAGGCAGGCGGATCGCTGTGAGTTCGAGGCCAGCCTGGTCTACAAAGTGAGTCCAAGACAGCCGAGGCTACAGAGAGAAACCCTGTCTCAAAAGACAAAAAACAAACAAACAAACAAACAAACAAAAAGTGATTCTAGGACATTCTGCTTTCATTGTAGCCAAGAGCTACGTACAAATCTACTTAGATCTTGAAAAACTACTCTGTTATTTATTGTACGTGTACATTTCCCCAGAAATCAGGGAAAAAAAATGTTATAACCACAGGTGGAGAACACAATTTTCAAATGTCAGTTATTGAGACTGCTGCATAGGCGAGGAGGTGACAAGTGAACAGTCGGACTCAGGGCGGCCGCTCCAGGAGGGTCTCAGGATGCCAGAGCACAGGATATTCCACCTCGGAGTGCACAGATAACAGGGAGTAACATGATACAACTTAGTATAAGATCTTTAATCAATTATTCATTTGCAAATACTACCAAAAATAAAAAAATTTATTTAATGGAGTGGTTAAATCACGTAACACATCAGGAACTATACTATAGTTCTCTATTTTCATTGTTTATCTCAAATCGATTTCTCCTCAATAGTTTACATTTCAAGTAGAAATACAGCTTTTACTTAATGGACTTAAATTATAATTAGAAACCAGTTTTTATATACAGAAAATTCATAAATATAGAATTTTATTTCCATTTTGTCCTTCAGATATGCAAAAATCGACTAAAAACTTCATCTGGGTCTTTGTAATAAACATGTAAATACATATTTACAGTGGAGATACTTTCTGATAGAAAGTAAATGCACGGAAGAAATTTTGGTCTTCACCAGCATCCATCATTAAGCGTCCATTTCTGAAGATGTGACAGGAGTACATCATGTTCATTCAAATGTAAGATCCCTTTCATACACATGATTCAAACGGTAACCATGTCCTCTTACACAATTAATGCTTCACTCTGCATTTCAATTTCCTCTTAAAAAGACTCCTTAGTCCAAAAGGAGGGGCTCTAAAGGCTCTGTACAGTTATGTGCAACTATCTTTCCGGTCTGACATGATAGCATCACTCAGCCTCCACTGTTGATGCCACAGGGGACATCTCACATGATGTAAGTACCATCTTTGCAGTATTTCATGGATTCCATTTGTTTTGTCATAGCCAGAACATCATGAAATCCAGTACTTAGGCCAGACATATGCTGAAAGTATGCCTCCTTTTCTACTTGAATTGTTAAGTTGTTTACTCCAGCATCTTTAAGTATTCCTGTAACCTGTTAAAATATTAGAAAATTTAAGAATTTAGGATAATGTATTTAGTACAAGTTTTCTTTTCCAAATGGGCCTTGCGATATAGTCCAGCTGGCCTAGAACTCATGCAGCTCTGCCTGCTTCTGCATCTCTCAGTGCTAGGTTTAAAGGCAAGAGCCACCATGCCCAGCAAGATTGATAATTTATTTATTTATTTATTTAGGTTTTTTGAGACAGGGTTTCTCTATGTAACAGTCCTGGCTGTCTTGGACTCGCTTTGTAGACCAGGCTGGCCTCGAACTCACAGAGATCCGCCTGCCTCTGCCTCCCGAGAGCTGGGATTAAAGGTGTGCGCCACCACACCCGGGCTATATATTTTAAAAGAGTAAATGACTACTAAGCGATATGGTGTATGCAATTCTTTACATGAACTGTCACAGACAAAAATTACCTGCTGTACAACTCTTTGTTCCAGCACATCAGATGTCACCTGTATATGAATTGTCCCTGCTACAACACTGGCAGAATGGCGCCAAAAATGAGGGTCTCGGTATGATAGTAACCCTTCAATTTTCTGTATCTGTGAAATAAACGAGAAGGAGGTATAAAATGATTTTTAAATAAAGTATATAGAGATTACTTGATCTAGAAATCATTATGGTGAGGCCAGAGAAGTGTAAAGGACAGGATAGATAGCTTGTAGTAAGGTGTGCAAGACACACAGAACGTATTTCACTTACTGTAAACATTACCCGAGCACATTTAATGAACTTCAGCGTTCTTTACACTGAGAAATATGTGTACACACACAGTTACAGAGAGAACAGATTAAAAGATAGCCCCAGTTTTCTTTTCCTTTTTTTTTTTTTTTTTTTTTCCAAGACAAGGTTTCTCTGTCTTGGCTGACCTGGACTCCCCTTATAGATCAGGCTGGCCTTGAACTCAGAGATCGCTGGCCTGTCTCCTCAATGCTGGGATTACAGGCATGCACCTCAGTTTCCAACAACAGAGGATTATCAGCTACAGAAAACTAAATGTAATAAGTACATGTAATAATACACTGGCATTAAAATGTATGTTCTTTCAATATAGCAAGCAGAGAAAGCTCATCAACAGTATTTTGCAACTTTAATTCCCGAAGTATTTATTTTTGTTTTTCTTTTACATGTATGGGTGTCTTGCTTGCATGTGCCTGTGTACCATGTGTGTGCCTGGTGTTCACAGAGGCCAGAAGAGGGTGTTGGTCCTTTGGTACTAGCATTACGCAGACCTCTGGGAACTAAATGTGGTCCTTTGAGGACCAGCCAGCGCTCTAACTGCTTACACCTCCTCCAACTCTTCAAATATATTTATGTAGTGAAACAACTTTTAAAGTGTTAATCTGCAATGGGCATATCTGCTGCTATTACTTAGAGATCTGCTTATTATTATGTATATGGATGTTCTGCCTTCATGTATGTATGTGTGTGTATGTATACTATGTGAGGACAGTGCTCATGGAGGTCAGGTTACTGGATCCCATGGAGTTATAAACAACCAAGTCACCACGTGGCTCCTGGGAGCTGCACCTGCATCAACAAGCTCTCTGAAGGGCCAGAACACGGTCCGTGTGAGGGGAATGCTCAATGTTAGCGAGAAAACGCCAAGAAAACAAGACCAGAGTCTTGTGACTTCAGTTTCTTTCTTTCTTTTTCTAGGTTTTTCGAGACACAGGGTTTCTCTGGGTAGCCCTGGCTGTCCTGGGTTTACTTTGTATATCAGGCTGGTCTAGAACTCACAGAGATCCACCTGACTCTACCTACGGAAGTACTGGGATACAAGCATGTGCCACCATGCCTTGTCTGACCTCAAGTTTCTTTTTTTGTTTTTTAAGAAAAGGTTTCTCTGTGTAGCCTTGGCTGTCCTGGACTCACTTTGTAGACCAGGCTGGCCTCGAACTCACAGAGATCCACCTGCCTCTGCCTCCTGAGTGCTGGGATTAAAGGCGTGGGCCACTACGCCCGGCTGACCTCAGTTTCTTAAATATCTTAACCAAAACAATAGAGATAGGTAGGTAGATAGAATTGTTCTTAAAATGTGCTCTCACGGCCCCCAGGTGCGGAGTAGAGGACAGGAGTGGGTTTACTTTACTGCTGATTATTCACTACAGCTGGATAGTATATGGAAAAAACCATGTTTCTGCCACATGGCTTGTGCGCTATGTCCTTGAGACTGTACACGTTAATCATGTAACTCTTAAGCCTCAGAGTGTAAACTGTCTGGTGCTTTTAATAAAGTTGGCTATTGCATGACTTTAGTTCGACTCATTTTTAGGCTCCACTCTCCCAGGTTCACACTGCCAACTAGTGGTGAACACTTAACCACTGAGACATCTCTCTGCCTCTGTATGAACTATTTTTTTGAAATAAAAAATACTTTTTAGAACTGAGGATGTAGTTAGTTGACAGATTGTTTGCCCAATATTTACAAACCCCTGGGTTCAATCCCATGTGCTGGAAACTAAAAGAGGTGAGGTGATATATGCTTGCATTTCTAGTACTTGGGAGCCAGAGGCAGAAGAATCTAAACTCAAGGCTATCCAAGGCTACATGTAGAATTCAAGTCCAGCCTGGGCTCCATACACAAGACCCCATTTCAAAAGCAATAGGAAGGTATTAAAAAGTATGACATAGTATCTATGAATTATGAGAGCATGAGAAAACTTAGGTAACTTTTTAAAAGAATCTAAGAAGTGGGTGAAGCTGGGCATAGAGGCACATGCCTATAATCCTACCCCCAGGGAGATTTAAGAATTGCTGCAAATTTGAGGCCATCCCAGGTTACAGAGTGAGTATCAGGCCAACTAGAGCTATGTAGCAAGACCCTATCTAAAAACAAAACAAAACAAAAAAACTGTATAATCACAAAACAGGGTTCTACCAATTATATTTATAATATATATTTATATATGTTTTAGTTTACTTTGTTTTGAAGCACCTTTTCTTTTTTAATGACTTGTTTTTATTTTATGTGCACTGGTGTTTTGCCTGCAGGTATGTCTGTGTGAGGGTATTGGATCCAAGGGAACTGGAGTTACAGACAGGTGTGAGCTGCCATGTGGTGCTGGGAATTGAACCTAGGCCCTCTTGAGCCATTTCTCAAGCACTTTTTCAATTGTGTGTGTGTGTGTGTGTGTGTGTGTGTGTGTGTGTGTGTGTATGTGCAGGCCCAGTGAGGTTATCCTCAAAAATGCCATGTACCCTCTTTCAAACAGGGTCTCCCTGGCTCAGAACTTCTAAATCAGGCTGTCCTGACCTACTGGGAATGCAGGCGACACTGCCATTCTTTCCCCATTACATGGTTCTGGGGACTGAGCTCAGATCCTCAGGCTTGTGAGGCAGGCCCTCTGCTGAATGAGTTACTTCCTAGCTTCCTGTCTCTTCTTTTTGAGATAGGGCGATGTAGCCCAGGAGAGCTTTGAACTTCTGATCCTCTTCCCTCTGCCTCTCAAGTGCTGGGCCACATCTTCCACCATGCCCTGCTCATGCATGCTTTAACTAATACTGAAAAGAAACAAAAGGAAACCAAAAAACAAAATCCTAACATCACACAACTAACCTGAATTAGAAAACCAGCGTCTTCACCGTATGGAATCTTTCCGTTTACTTAGCTTCTGCTCTGTGCACGGCTTCATCTCTTCTCCCTTCCTGCCCACTCAGGCCGCACACTTCCCTTTCCAGCAGCACTGGGTTGACTGCAGAGCTTGTATATGTGTTTGCATCCTCAGCTCTTTTTATTTTCAGACAGTGTCACTAAAGTTGCCCAGGCTGCCCTTAAACTTTGGTCATCTTACAAAGCAACTGCGATTATAGTCTTATACCACTAAGTCTGCACCTGTTTTGTTTATGTTTGCTAAGTTACACTGTATTTTACTCACTTATATCTTGCACATTTCTTGTTAGATCAATTTATTCAACATTAGGTGCTATTTTTAAAGGACAGGGTAAGTAACGAGGAAAGTACCTTTTCTAAAGCAGTATGTAGTTCTTTCTCGTATTCAGGTGGCAGTCTCAGAAGTAAAACTTGACAGGCATCTTTAATCAGTGGGATAACACTGAGAAATATTAACACGGCAATAAAAAGAGAACATAGGGGATCGGCAATAAACCATCCAAACTGCTCGATAAGAACCGTGGAAACAATCACACCGATGCTGCCCAGCGTGTCTGCCAATACATGGAGGAATACGCCTACAAAGGAACCGATAAGGACGTGAGAAAGCGAACTTCATCTCATTCAGCTCTTTACCCATCCTATACTATCAGCACCAGGCACCTTGCTGGTAGGTGGCCCTTCAAAGCGACTAAAACATGGTTACTGTCAAAGAATTCAGAGTACAGGGTATCTAAGGATGCAGGCAACAGTGACAGAGTGCGGTAAGCAAGAGCTCTACTACTGAGCTATGTACTAAGCCTTTGAGCCTTTTTTTTCTTTTGTAAATCTATTGCCAACCATGGTGGCACAGGCCTTTAATTCCAGCACCCAGGAAGCAACGGCAAGGCAGAGTGAGAGCTACATAGTGAGACTTTGTCTTTAAGAAGTATGTATTTCAAGGCTACCTTGTACTGCACAAAAATAAGTTACATAGCCAGGTGGTGGCACATGCCTTTAATCTCAGCACTTGGGAGGCAGAAACCAGCCTGGTCTACCGAGTGAGTCCAGGACAGTCAAGGCTACACAGAGAAACCTTGTTTCACGGGAAAAAAAGTTATATAAGTAGTTAAAAAATGGAGTGTTTTCCATAATCTTTTTAGAAGAATCCTTTAGAAAATAATGTAGTTAAGTTTGTATTTGAAAAAAAGAATGTTTTTAAAGGTTATTTCTGCCTACAAAAACTTGAAAGTAAAATTATTTTTTTGAAAAAAGTATGTATTGGGCTGGAGAGATGGCTCAGAGGTTAAGAGCACTGGCTGCTCTTCCAAAGGTGCTGAGTTCAATTCCCAGCAACCACATGGTGGCTCACAGCCATCCATAATGAGACCTGGTGCCCTCTTTTGGTGTGCAGGCAGAATACTGTATACAAAATAAACGAATAAATCTTAAAAAAAAAAAAGAAAAAAAAAAAAAAAAGAAAAAAGTACGTATTTATTACTGCGTGTGATGTGCATGACTCAAAGCACGTGTGGTGGTCAGAGGCATTATAAGCATTTATATTATTATTATTATTATTATTATTATTATTATTATTATTATTATTATTATTATTTTGGTTTTTCAAGACAGGGTTTCTCTGTGTAGCCTTGGCTATCCTGGACTCCTTTTGTAGAGCAGGCTGGTCTTGAACTCATAGCGATCCGCCTGCCTCTGCCTCCCGAGTGCTGGGATTAAAGGCGTGTGCCACCACACCCGGCCTAGCATTTATATTATTACACACATATACAATAAACTATGTATAGCAAGAAGAATCATAAAATAATCATGAATTATATAAATGTTGCATTCTTAGCGTTTTGGCTATTTCTATTTGGCAGCCTTGAAGAGAACATCTTTCTTATCTTGGTGTAAATCAATATCTATCATATCCCATCATTATCAACTTTATTTTTGTTTTTTCAAGACATGATTTTTCTGTGTAGCCTTGGGCTTTGTAGACAGGCTAGCCTTGAACTCATAGTGATCCACCTGCCTCTGCCTCCCAAGTGCGCCACCACGCCCAGCTTGTCATTATCAACTTAAAACATCTATCTAGACCTAAAAACATCTTAACTCCTAAACAACTGTCAGAGGCAGTTGTGAGGAATAGTTTCCTCCTTCTCCTTTACATGACTTCCAGGGATTAACTCTGGCCATTAGGTCATCAGCAAGCTCCTTTACCTCAGTCACTCTACCAGTTACCTTGAGCCAAGATTCCACATTACCCAATTACTAACAATAAACCATCGGTATAAAGACTCACTACCACAAGACATCAATACAATCCTACTATTTTTACAGCACAACAAACATGTAGGTTTGTTAATGGTTCACTGAAGTGTTTCCCTTGCAGTCAGAATATTCTTCTGTATATATGAAAAAAGGCTGTACTTACAGCAAGTTATTTAAACACGAGTCTTTATGCAAAGCGTGCCTCCTTGTTTGCTTTTATGGCGCTGATATTCAAAGGCTGCATGTACGGTAGGCAACTGCAGATACATCTCTCTGTACCTGAGCTCCATCTCTAGGCCCTTCATCTCCTTTTGTAAAATGACTTTACTGTGGAGGAACACAACAGAGGCTCTCTCCACTCGCCTACTTTTATAGTGTAGTACCCCATCCTGCCTACAGGTACAATGCTTCACGACTGTGGATCTTCAGAACTCTCACTAGTGGGAACACCAGGCCCAACGATCAGACTGTCCTAACTGCTCCTCTTCTCGGCTACTACTCCACGCTGAGGCGGAGTCTCACCACGTGTACCTGAGTCACGAGGTAACTGCTTTTCTGTGATGGACTTTCGCTGTTGCACTTTACGGAGTCTCTGCTTCCCTCTTCTTCTGTGCAGGGAGCCTTGGGCATGGTAGGCAAGCCCTTCACTGAGCTACACTCTTGCATGTCTCCTTTTTAAAATTCCTGAGTAGTAACTGTAGCAGAATGCTGGGCCTCGGTCCAGGAGTGAGTCATGTGAGGAGAGTTCTGGGTGCTTGTGAGAGCACTCCAAAGAACCAGACAAGTCTTGTGACCTCGGTTTCTTTAAAACAGAATTGCTCTTGGATTATGTTGTCGCGCTCCTCCTTCAGGTATAGAGTGGCTCACCTTAGACTACTCATTACTGCTCACTGCTGTTATTCAATTAAATGTTTACACTATTTTTATATGTTTCTATGGAAAAACATGTTTTTGCCACATGCAGTTTGTCCTTGTGACTGCATATAGTTTAAGCTCATGAACTTTACTCATGTGACCTTTCTTTTTTAAATTTATTTTTATTTTATGTTCATTGGTGTTTGCCTGCATGTATGTCTGTGTGAAGCTCTCAGAAGCCTGGGAACTGGAGTGACAGACAGGTGTGAGCTGCCATGTGGGTGCTAGGAATCGAACCATCTCTGCAGCCCCATGAGACCTTTCTTAACTCTCAGACTTTAAAGTGTCTGATGCTCTGAATAAAGCTGGCTACTGCATGACACTTGAGTCTTCTCATTTACTGGCTCCACTTCCCGGGTCCTACCTCCTCTAGAGCAGCGACACCAGAAAGCACACACGATTGAGACAACTAAAGCAGAACAGTACTTCCTAAGGACTCACCCCTCATGTTAGCGTTCATGCCTCCGCCTGTGAATCCGTGGCTGTGGCCGTGGTCACTGTGCCCATGAGCATGGTGGGAATGGCTGTGATCAGATGAGTGGCAGTGCCCTTGAGACGCTCCGTGCCCATGGCTATGGGCATGGCTAAAGGCACAGATACCAATGAGGTTTACTACCAGCCCTCCAATGGAAACTGGCTAGCAAAAAGGAGAAAAGAAAACTTTAACTGTGAAGCTAAGAAAAAAGAGTTGCTATTTAGAAAATCGACATGTACTGTATGGAAGCATCGCCTGTCAGTAAAAAGCTGATGGCTTACTAGCTGAGGCAGGAAATAGGAGGTGGGAGTTCTGGAGGAAAAAGATGAACTCTGAGAAAGTCAGAGGCGGGAGATTCATCCTGGACTCTGAGGAAGATAGACCCATGAAACTAAGGAGAGGTAACCAGCCATGTGGCACATACAGAACAGAGTAAATGGGTGAAATAAGTTATGAGGTAGTCAAGGAATGAGCCAACGCTTATGGTCCAGGCATTTATTCACAAATAATAAAGTCTGAATCATTGTTTGAGGAACTGGGGCATGGGTGGAAAACCAGTGGTTTCAAATGCTTAAGAAAGCACTTGTAACAAGGATTTGAATTCAAGTGACACAGAATGGCAAATCTGGGCTGGGCACCGTGCTGCATACCTCTAATCCAGCATCCAGGAGGCAGAGACAAGCCCATCTCGGAATTCTAGGCCAGCCTGGGCTACACAGTGAGAACCTGTCTCAAAACAGACAGACACGGGGCTGGAGAAATGGCTCAGTGGTTAAGAGCGCCATCTGCTTTTCCAGAGGTCCTGAGTTCAATTCCCAGCAACAACATGGTGGCTCACAACCATCTATAATGTTATCTGATACCCTCTTCTGCAGATAAAGCACTCATATACAATAAACAAATCTTAAAAAAAAAAAAAACAAAAACCCAGACAGGCAGGTACATCCTTGGTTCAAATGTACAACTGAACCAAAACTCCAAACTATGTTTAGTCTGTTGAGAATTAATTGTTCATTTTTAATCTCCTGTTCCCAGGGATTTCACACTCTCTCTGGCTGCCATGGGCACTAGGCATGCTATGTGGTGTATACATACACACATACAGGAAAAACATCCACACACATAATTAAAAATTCAAGTGCCAGCACATTGATACAAAAAAGAATTAATGATACAGAACTCATCTTAGCTGTGGAAGAATGAGTAAACAGCAACCACCAGTCAGTGCTGCTAAAAGGAGTATGCGTAAGATACAACAGGGATGCTGAGAGGAAGAGACCCCGAGAGACTGAAGATGGAAGAGAGGAGTGGGCTTAAGGGACAGTATCCCAACAGAGGAGACACGCAAGCAACACCTCAAAACAATCAGAAGGGCAGCGTGAAGGAAGGACATGCCACCTACAAGGAACTACATGCATAAGGGTTGGGGTATAGGAAGAACTGAAAGTTGCTTTAATAGTTATATAATGTATTGGGAAAAACCTGTACAATTTTTATTCTTCTCTGATTTTATCTCTGACATATTACAAATGCCTTCAGATTCTTAAAAATACAATTTTGGAAAAAAATTTATTAAGTCATAATATATGTTTTATAATGTAACTATATTTATCTAAGATATTTGAGAAAAGGATTAATTTCTCTTTTCTTTCTTTTTCCAAGACAAGTTTTCTTTCTGTAGCTTTGGCTGTCTTGGACTCACTCTGTAGACTAGGCTAGCCTTGAATTCACAGAGATCTGCCTGCCTCTGCCTCCTGAGTGCTGGGATTACAGGCATGCACCACCACGGCTGGCTTCAAGAAAAGGATTAATATAATATAATATAATATAATATAATATAATATAATATAATATAATATAATAATATAATATAATAATATAAACATGGCAGTCTTTTTTAGACCTCAATGTGTGCCTGAAGCTATGGATGGTACCAAGCCAGCCCATACATGCTGTGTTCTGTTCTATACATACACACTTATAATAAAGCACAAGTTAGGCACAGTAAGAGACTAATGGTAACAGTAAGAAGATAGAACCATTATAATAATGCAGTGCAATACAACAGCTAGAGTCCTCTTGACTATCTCTGAGGTGCTGGGCTTAAAGGCACGCATCATAACACACTGCTTAAAAATGACTAAAACTTTAGGTTTATTTGTTCAAGGAGTTTTTCATTTAGTAGACCATGGTTAATAAAATTGCACACAATGAAATAGTGCATAAGGGAGACTAAAGTACCAAGAATGGAAGTTATGCTGATTTAAACAAAAATTAAAGCTACCATAGGCCAATAGCTACACCTAGTTAGCCCTTGGTAGGGAAAAGCCATGTAAATATGAGTGGAAACTTAAACAGGAAAAGAAAAAGACTTACTGTCAACATGTTTGTGTCTAGTTCCGGAGGATCAATCAATCTAGCCACTGACTCCATAAACACAAAAAAAGCTATCACTATCAGGAAAAGTCCATTAATTAATCCAGAGAGAATTTCTATTCGGCCATACCTAAAAACACACAATAATTTTTAGAAAAAAAGACTGACAAGTATTTTAAAAATATAAACATTACAAACTTAGAATAGTGAGGAAACAAGTCCAGCTTTTCATACTAAGTTACTAATAATGTAAATTATTAAAATTTAAAGATACTATCAATATTCAAAACTCATTCCAAACATATTTGTTGAAATTTTATATATACAAAGCCCTTTTTAAAATGCCATTTTATAAAAAGCCTTGTCTAATTTTTTTTTTTAGCAAATCTCTTTCTCTCTCAAACTACAATGTTTCCTGTATCTCTATGGCACACAGATTCTGTTCTGTACCAAAATTATTGTATATTTGGTTCATTCATCTTTCAAAATATAAATCACTGGGTCTGGAAAGACGGCCCAGAAGTTATGAGCACTTGGTGCTTTGGCAGAGAACCCAGGAACCCAGGGGATCTGACTGCCTCTTCTGGTCTCTGTGGGCATCAGGCATGCTATGGCATACACACATACATGCAGCCAAATACTTAACATATGAAACAAAACAAATTTTTTTTGTTTTTGGAGCCAGGGTTTCTTTGTGTAGCCTTGGCTGTCCTGGACTCACTTTGTAGACCAGGCTGGCCTGGAACTCACAGAGATCCGCCTGCCTCTGCCTACCGAGTGCTGGGATTAAAGGCGTGTGCCACCACTGCCAGGCTCAAAACAAAACCTTAAAACAATACAAAACCACACAAGAATTCCAAAATATAAACAATTGGTAAGGGGTGGATTTATTTAGAATAAGTCTTCCTAAATAGCTTTTATACAAAAGAGATTTTAATAATGGGAAGATATTTTCATATAGTCACTTCAGATTTTGAATACTTTTAACACAAAAGACGTGAATGGTCATGAATATTTCATCTCCCAAAGAAACATGCTGAACAAAAATGTGAACATTTTAGGTGGTGTTTTTCTTTTAGCCTCTAAACAGATGTGTTAGGAAGAATAACCTTTAGCCAACTGCCATTCAGAATTAGTCAAATGTGTACCAGCATTATTCTCTGTACTGCCAGTACTGACTTTTGCCGCTGAAGGCCGTCCTCAGGCCCTGACAGCACACCTACCCATAGGAGAAAGTCCGGGTTGCCTTCCATCGACTCATGAGGGCAGCAAAGAGTCCCATGACCAGAGCCGAGCAGTCAAAGAGCATGTGGAAGCCATCTGAGATCAGGCCTAGACTATTGGTTAGCACTCCATAGAACAACTCCACAAAGGTAAAAAGCTAAAAAGAGGGTTAAAAAATTATGGGAGGAGCATGTTGAGAAATACATTACCACGGAGAATTAGTAGATTCTAATCATAAGATTTAACCAATTACCCAAACCTTCTTTGAAGATGTGCTTAAAATTCTATTGCTAGAAACTATATTTTATATAGATTATGAAGAACTAGGCCAATCAGATACATTTATTTTATAAACTAAAAGGCACTGTTTGATTTGTATGTGGGAATCAACAGACGAGGCTCTAAAATGTCAGCATCAGCAGTTACGTACTGACGACATATAAGAGGCAACTCTACCCCTTACAAGCTACTGTAGCAGTGATTTAAAGCAGCATACGAAATCAGAATTTCCACAATCCTCCAAAGACTGTTTGCCTCGTTTATAGGATCCTTGCTACTAGAGAAAAATATAAGTTTTAGCTCATCTTTGTCAGAAACTTGTGAAGTACTAAAATTACACATCCCACCAACATAAAAACATTGTGCTTTAAATATATAGCACTAATATTTAAAACTCTTACCAGATTCAAGCACAAGAAGTAAAAGATCTGCCTAGAGTCACTCTCCTCAAGAATCTGTTTTAGTGATTCCTTAATAAACCTAGGGATCGACTGAGAGCTATGCTGAAAAGCATCACCCATGAAGTGATAGAGTGGTGCTCCTTCAGGAGAATATCCAATAAGGGTACCTTTCTGTCCTCTCTTAGAGGGAGATGATAGGATGTTGGCCGCTACAAAGAGAAAAAAGAGAATATGGTCCAAGTTTTGAATGGATAAGCATCAACATGGCCACTGCCAGCCAGCACTCAACTGAGAGCACTGAATAGTATCTAAATGAAGGCTTGAGCACCAGAAACCATAAAGACTTCAGGAAGAGAAAAGCAGGCAAATGCTTACACAAAATGAAGAACACGGCACTCACTACCACGCCTCCAGACAGGACATGCTCTGTGCTCTCCTGCTGTGCTGCTCTGTTCATAGCCCGGAGTTGGTCTGTTATGGGATGAGTCCAAAAATTTCCAAAAAGGAGAGCACTAATGAAAATGGGAAAGGATCCATAGCGGGCACATTTGGAAACGTCCATTTTGGCTGAACACATGGAATCCATATAAAAATCCAGGATCATGACAAAAAAAATAACTGTGGTGAAAGGCATGATGAGAGAAAACCAAGACTCAACTTTACTCTAGAAATAAAAAACACAAACAACACAACACACAATCAGTATTCTATGGAGAAAAAGTTTAATTTTACAAGATGTTTCTGTTAATCACTTTGTACATAAACAAATACTCATGACTGAATATGATTCACAAAATGCCAGCATGTGAAAGTCACAAGATATTGGTATACTTTCCCAGTATCCCCCAGGGCACTAACAACAAAACCCTATTCTTGTTGAACTTTATAAATACTAAGTAGCCAAAACCTGAGTTCAAGACTACTAACTGGTAGTCTTTCATTGAATCCTTTGGGCCATAGAAATGTGAAATATACATAAACATAATAGTATTTGACTTACATTTTTATCAACAATTAGAACTAAAAAAAAAAAAAAAAAGCAAAGATAATTTAAGCCACTATCAGCCTCAAATTAAAAAATTCTCAATTGAAATTTCTGTTGAATAGTAACTCATTTTACTTGTTATCAACAGCTCTCAATCTTACCTCAGTTGTCACAGAAAGAACAATCACCCAGGGGCACAAGAGAAAAACAGAAACAAGTTGGGATAAGGCCTGAAGGCGCTTAGCTCCACCGACATCTGCAGAGAGCTTTCTGGAAGCCGTGTGAAAACCAACTTTACAACATAAAGCCAGCACCAGCAAGAGTACTCCACCCTATGAGTGAAATATTTCATTAAAAAAACATATATACTATCATATTCAACTCCTTACAGATTTATGTTATGTACAACATTTTGAGACAGAGCCTAACTATGCAGCTGTGGCTGGCTTGGAACTTGCTATGTAGATCAGGCTGGCTTTACACTCAAGAGACCTGCCTGCCCTTCTCTGCCTCCCAATGTGCCACCACACCTGGCAGTGTTGAGGACTGACCCTAGGACTCTGTACGTGCTAGGCAAGCACTCTACCACTGACCTACATCCCTTGCCCTGCATTTTTTGTTTTAATTTAAAACACGTGTGCTTGTATGTATGTGTCTGCACGAGTGTACTGGCACCACTAGTGCGGATGGCTGTGGAGGACAGAAGAGGGCGGTAGATCCCCTGTACCTGGAGATACAAATGGTTTTGAGTTCCCTGATACAGGTGCTGGGAATAGGTCCTCTGCAAGAGCAGTCAGCACTCTCTTCTTCTTCTTCTTTTTTTTTCTTTTTCCTGAGACAGGGTTTCTCTGTGTAGCCTTGGCTGTCCTGGACTTGCCTTGTAGACCAGGCTGGCTTTGAACTCAAGAGAGATCCACCTGTTTCTGCCTTCTAAGTGGCAGTAAGCACTCTTAACCAGTAAGCCTTATCTTCTTGATTATATATATCTTGAAGAAATAGAAATTATTTTAGTGTTGTAAACGTTTTATGTGTATGAGTGTTTTGCCTGCATGTATGTCTGTGTGCCACCTGCATGCCTGGTGCACTGCATTCCCTGGGACTAGAGTTACAGATGGTTGTGACCTGCTATATGGGTCCAGGGAATCAAGTGAGTCCTGTGGAAGAGCAGCAAGAGGTTTTAATGGCTGAGTCATCTCTTCAGTACCAAGATAATAAATATATTTTTGGAACAATATTGATGACATAGCCCAGGGTGGCCTGGAAATCGGAGATCCTCTTATCTCAGCCTCTTCTGTGCTAGGAGTAAAGGTATGTGTTAGGTATAAGTGAAATTTAAAAATTATAAATTCCATGGTAGTACATGCCTAGAGGTGGAGATAGGAGGATTAAGTGTTCAAGGTCACCTTTGGCTACAGGTCGAGTTCAAGGACAGCTGGGCTACAGGAGGCTCTGTCCCCCACCCCCAAAGTTATACTTGCTGTGACCTTTGAATTCCTTTTTTTTTTTTTTTAAGATTTATTTATTTACTGTATGAATGTACATTTACACTTGGCAGTCCAGAAGAGGGCATCAGATCACATTATAGATGGTTGTGAGCCAGCATGTGGTTGCTGGGAATTGAACTGAAGACCTTTGGAAGAGCAGCCAGTGCTCTTAACCACTGAGCCATCTCTCCAGCCCCTGACTTTTCAATTCTATTTGTAACAAAAGATGATACCTTGTGATCTGCAACACCTAGGAAGGCGATAGCCGTATAAAGCATATGAGTTAGAGCACTGTCATGATGTCCTTCAGCTGAAGAAACTAGAGTAAAGGAAAATACTTTTAAATCCCAACTCCCAAAGCTAAGGTTCTCTTGAAATTTTAGCTACTTTATTTTGAAGACACACTGGTTTGGGTATGCCAAACTCAACTATTCTTAGTAGCATGTTACTCTTGAAAAGAAAACAATTTAGTTTAATTCTAAAAAAAAAAAAACTTATAAATAAGAATGGTCTATGATTTTTTGTTTTCATTTTTTTCCCTTTCCCCCAACTGTTGGCTTTAGAGCCACAGCCTTAAAACACAGCCAAAGACACTCTTGAATTCTTGCCCCTGCCTCCCAAGTGATGGGCTTAAAGGGTGTGCTACCACACCTGGCTTCTGTGTGTACTGCTGTTTCCAGCAATGCGTGTGCTGGAGGCAGTGACTACATTTTGGTTCTTAGAGGCAGGCATAGGGAAGGCATGCCCTTGGTCTACTCCTGTCTGATGAGACGGAGGCTGCACCGTCAGATCAGTCTGTACCATCAGTCTTGACCTTGCCTGCTCTACACTGCTGACCACACAGGCCCCAGCATAGGAAAGGACATGCATCACAAGCACCTGGAGCCTTTTCTGCTCCTTCTCAGTGTAACACAGGACACTGCTGTTAGTTTACTAATAACCCAGGACACTAAGTATCAGTACTTTAAGTGCTGCAGAATAGACACAGGGGTATGGCTGGGCGAGAACAAGGGAGGTCAGAGAGGAGCGCACTCAAACTTGATAGAAAGTTGGGTTCAAGAAGGTAGCCTGAGTTGGCAGGAGTGATTCTGGACAAGACAGTAAAAGCGAGGGCAAAGGAATTTAAATGTTTTCCTGTCTTCTAGCATCAGGACATTCTAAAACATAAGCATTGTGGAAACATACTGAGGATATTTTAAAATTCCAACTAGGAATGAATTTATTATTCATCTGAATAACGATTAAGGATGTCAACATGAATCTATGAAAGTGTCACTTGTGACTGATGAGTTTAATTTCCTTCCATTTTCCTCCATTCTGCTAGCTTTCCCCCCTTAGACTTCAGGCACCCCCAGTCTGGAGCAAAAGGATACGGTGCTCAGCTATCTTAGCCATGAGGTCGTCATTGTCGAAAAGCAACAAACAGACCACAGCAATGATGAAAAAAGCAGCCCCCCTTGTCTGAAAGAGAAGAAATGGACAAAGTTCTGTTTTTGTATTTTTAAAGGTTAAGTCTTAGCACAATAATCACATAAATGCTAGGGGAAACCATTTTCCCCTTTTACTTTTGAGAAAGGATTTTACTATTCAGCCTGACCTTTGCACCCACAATCCCCCTGCCCAGGCCGCCTGAGTGCTAAGAGTACAGACATGCACCAAACATGGCTTAAGAGGAACATTAGAAAATGCATCAACATTTAATGAAAAACAACACCAACATTATCGTCTTTACATACGTTTATAGTATAACAGTAAGCTACAGAAATAAATTCTTCAGAGTGCTTTACATCTTTTAAGACATATGTTAGCAATGTATCTCCTTCTAAATGTGACTTGGCATATTTAATATGAATAAATCATTAGGGCTTACAGAGATAAGCTTCTCAATTTTTGGTTGAAAAGCCTTAAATAGCTAAGGAAGAATAGTTGGTAGAGCTGTATTGTATTCTGTAACATTTAAGAAATAGAGAATAATCTAGCTAGTGTTCCTCTAAGGAAAAAGGTCCGAGAAACCATACTGAGAAATTTAAGTCATCCTAAGATAGTGAACTGTGTATGTGTGTTATAGATGTGCATGGTGGATGGACGCTGCTCGTGTGCAAGCATGAGAAAGCCATCTGGTAATTTCTATTGCTCTCCACTTTCTTTCAGAATTTTGCTTTTTATGTGTTTGGGTGTTGTACACATAAATGCAGGCACCCTAACAGATCAGAAGGGGGTGTCAGATCCCCAGGAGTTCGAGTTATATGCATTTGTGAGCCACCCAGAGGGGTTGCTGGAAACTAAACTCCAGTCCTCTTAACCACCAAGCAATCTTCGCTCTCCACCGTAGTTTTTGAGGTAGGGTCTCTCAATGAACCTGAAGCTGGCTGTTTTAACTAGGCGGGCGGCCAGCCTGCCCAGCACTGCCTGTGTCTGTCACACAACACTGGAGGTACAGGCCGACATACTCAGGCCTGGCTTACGTGGGTGCTAGGGACCTAACTCAGGTGCTCCTGCTTTCACAGCAAGCGCTCTTCTTACCCACTCAGCCATATCTGCAGCGCCCTGATAAATCTTTTAAGTTTATGCTTTTATTGCCAGGAAAAAAATTGGATAAAAGAAAATTAGAGAAAATAATAAGCCTAGTTTATATATTATATAATACTTAGCAACAGAAATATAGTTCTGATTAAATAAAAGTTTCAAATGGAAACAGGATATTAGTCTATTCATTATACTCAATCAATTCTTAGTGTGGCGGGCATTATGACAAAAGGCAACATACATGAAAAACCTGTACAATTAATGTTTTTCCCTTTAACCCCCATTTCCACTCCATTTTCTCTGCTGCCGTTTCTTTTTGTTTTTAAAGGCAGAGTCTTACTATGTAGTACAAGCTGGCCTCAAAGTCCCTTTTATTTGTTAAGAATTATACTTACTTATTGTGTGTGGTGGGGGGGGGAATGCAAGTGCTGTGCGATTAGATGACAACTTTCAGGCCAACACACCATGCTCCGGGACATTTTAATGTGATAAAATGGAAACAGTGTAGTGCTAGCTCTAACATGCAGACCATAGACTAACAACTAATTTTCTAAAAGACAGTAATATTTAAATCACTTGTGATGAATAGGGCTGACTAGCTGGTAATGTGCTAGGTAACTGTTCAGCAGACTAAGCACAGCAAGCTCACAGGCTGCTTCTATTAAGATTAAGGCAGAGTGCTACGGCGCCACATGATGTGGTATGTGCTGGTGATACGCTGGTGACATTTGCTAAGACTTGAGGAAAGGATCATAGCACGGGCTGCACTAATATCAACCTCTAAGTTCCCTATGGGAAAAACTGACTGGAAAGCGCATCTCTGTACTGTTTTTACAATGTTCTAAGAATCTATAATCACATCAAAATGAAATAAAAACAGAGAAGTGGTTTTGTAAGAAAAATGTTGTTAGCATTGTCTCTTCCATATTATAAGCCGTAAAAGACATGATCTGTCTTTGATATGAATAATGTTTAACACCTGTATTTTCAATTGCCAAGAAGCAACAATGGAAATCTCTACCTTTGCTGGTCCTCCGTCAGAGCTGGTGAATAAAACACTGAGCAGGGAGATAACGACAATGTCACTGTGTTCAAACAGCAGCAAAGTCCTACGGAAACACAACACCACTCAGAAAACGTTTCTGACCTTTTTTAGGAAGCATGAACTAAGTTAAAGCAAATGAAAAGAAAATTAAAAACATGAGAAAAATAAATATGTACAATTCCCTCAGAAAGCATTTTGATGTAACTGCCTTAGAAATAATGATGCGCTGGGCATGGTGGCACAAGCCTGTAACCCCAGCACTCAGGAAGCAGAGGCAGGTGGATCACTGAGTTCAAGGCCAACCTAGTCTACAAAGTGAGTCCAGGACAGCCATGGTTACACAGAGAAACCCTGTCTCAACAAACAAACAAACAAGAATGATACTGTGAGTACCTGCAAATAACAACCTTTAATCTTAGAATTATGTCATTTTAAAATATCATTGTTTTGAAAAAATATATATTTTTTGTTTAAAAATGTTATTTACTGAGTCACAGTTTGTCGGAGGACAGGAAAGCTTTCAGCAGTCAGCTTTCTTCTCTTGCTGCTGGATCTGGAAACTAACCTCAGGATGCTGGGCCTGCACAACACGTGCATTTCCTTCTCAACCATCCTGACAGCCCCGATGTCTATGAGTTGTGTGCATGTGATGTGCACACATGTGTGCAAACAGAGGCCAGAGGCTGACTTTCTTCCACCGCTTTCCACATTATTATTATTGTTAATTATTTTTAAGACAGAATTTCTCTGTATAACTACCCTGGTTGTCCTGGAATTTGCTCTGAGGACCAGGGTATCCTCTCGAACTCACAGATATCTGCCAGCCTCTGCCTCCCGAGTGCTGGGATTAAAAGCATACACTGCCACCACCCAGCCTTTTATACATTTTTGTTTGTTTGTTCTTCAAGACAGGGTTTCTCTGTGTAGCCTTGGCTGTCCTGGACTTGCTTTGTAGACCAGGCTGGCATTGAACTCACAGAGATCTACCTGCCTCTGCCTCCCAAGTGCTAGGATTACAGGCGTATACCACGCCCAGTCTACACATTATTTTTTAAGACAGAGTCTCTCACTTAACCTATAACTTTCTTTCTTAGGTAGCTTGGCTGTTTAGAAAATCGTAGTGACTGTCTGTCTTGACTACCCCAGCGTTGTCATGGTTGACTCTGCTTGGCATCTGAACTCAGGTCCCCATAGCTGTGCAGCAACCCTTCAGACTTCCTGTATATATGAGGCAAATACTCAGTAAGTTTGTTGGTGGGGCTGGAGGATGGCCCTGTGGTTAAGAACACTTGCTGCTCTTGCAGAGGACCCAGGTCTGGCCCCCAGCATCACAGCTGTGCAATTTCAGTTCCAGGGGACGCCATAGCCTCTTCTGGTGTCTGCAGAGACTAGGCAAACGTGGTGCACATTCATGCAAGCAAAGCACACACATAAC
Source organism: Acomys minous (assembly GCF_964271855.1). NCBI lineage: Eukaryota > Metazoa > Chordata > Mammalia > Rodentia > Muridae > Acomys > Acomys minous. Next base: position 95,971,377 of record NC_140492.1, on the reverse strand, counting down.
ATAAAAATAAATAAATCTTTTTTAAAAGTGTGTTTTTATTGGCACTAATTATAGGAGATCCAAACTAGAAGTAACTTATTCACTAGTAAGAGAATATCAACGGAACATTTCCATTTGATGGACTGATGCAGGAGCAGGCATGAATGAAAAAATTTAAGTATACAAAAATAGTAAAGTGTACATTAATTTTCTTTGTTTTTGAGAGGATCTTGGTATGTTGCCCAGGCTAGCCTCAAACTCCAAACTCCTAGGATCAAGAGATCTGAGGCTGCCAGCACAAAGCCCACTGTACCCAGCTCTGAAAAGCTGAATTTTACGGTAAACAAATGACCCCCCTGAACCGCCCCCATGCAGTCTCCCCCATGCAGCTTGAGCTGTCCTGGAATTCTTTTTCTACGCAGACCAGGCTGATCTCAGCTTGCAGAGATCTGTGTGCTTCTGGGTCTCCACGGCTGGGGTTACAGGAGCATGCTCTCATGTCCACGATTGGGGTTACAGGAGCATGCTCTTATGTCCGAGGAAGAAGAGAGGCTTCCCACACAGGAACTAAGCTGTTCTTCTTACACCACTCCCAGCACCACGTAAGAGTGCACAACCACCCGGAACTCCAGTTTCAGGGCATCTGACTCCCTTTCTAGTTCTTCCGGCTCCCAAATGCATGTGGTGCACTTACACACCCTCACGCCTAAAAACAAACAAATGGGCTAGAAAGGTGGCTCAGGAGTTACAACCATTTGCAGGTTTTCCAGAGGACCCACATTCAGTTGCCAGCACCATGTGAGGCAGTTCTAGAGGAAGTGAGCCCTCGCCTGGCCTTCATGGGCACCCACACATAAATAAAAGTAAAATATAAATCTAAAACATTTTTGTCAATATTTACTATATACAATGAAGCCCATATTTAATGAATTTTATGTGGAAATACTTTATTAAAAAATAAGAGGTTGGGTGTTGTGGCACATGCCTTTAGTTGCACCACTTGGGAGGCAGAGGCAGGCGGATTTCTTTTGAGTTTGAGGCTAGTCTGGCTTACATAGTGAGTTCCAGGTCAGTCAGTGAGAGTTACATAGTGATACCCTGTGTAAAGGGGGGGGGGGGGGAGGGGGAGAGAGAGAGAGAGAGAGATCCTGACTTGGGTTGGAGAGATGGCTCAGAGGTTAAGAACACTGTCTTCTCTTCCAGAGGTCCTGAGTTCAATTCCCAGGAATCACATGGTGGCTCACGACCATCTATAATGAGATCTGGTGCCCTCTTCTGGCCTGCAGGTGTACATGCAGGCAGAACACTGCATACATAATAAATAATTAAAAAGTGGTGGCGCATGCCTTTAATTCCAGCACTCAGGAGGCAGAGGCAGGTGGATTGATGTGAGTTCAATGTCTACAAAGTGAGTCCAGGACAGCCAAGGCTATACAGAGAAACCCTGTCTCGGAAAAACAAAATAAAAACAAACAAACAAACAAAAAACAACAACAAAAACAGGAAAAAAAAAAGAAAGAAAAGAAGAAAAGAAAAGTAAGAGAGCTCCTAACTCAAAACAGGCAAGTGGCTGCAGAGATGCAGTTAAGCGGCAGAGATTATCTAGTGAGTGTGCACCCTAGATTCAATCTCCAGGACAGCCAAACTCCAAAGAGCCCAATTACTGAAAAGGAGTAATGAGGGGCTGGAGACGGCGCAGAGGGTAAGAGCACTGACTGCTCTTCCAAAGGTCCTGAGTTCAATTCCCAGCAACCACACAGTGGCTCACAACCGTCCATAATGAGATCTGGTGCCTTCTTCTGGAATGCAGGCAGAATAGAATACTGTATAAATGATAAATAAATAAATCTTTAAAAAAAAAGAAAGAAAAAGAAAGAAAAGGAGTATTACAGACCGAAACATTAACCCATTTCCAGCTATCTGTTAGTTAAATGTGTCATTTTTCTTCTTCACCTAAGTCTGTAATGAAAATTCACTGATTATAACTTTAATTTTTATCATATTTGGGAGGTCCTAATTTAAGAAATAAAAATATCAACACGGCAATACTAACTTAAAATAAGACAGACTAGAAAATATCATTGTGCCCACTTTGGAGTAGACACTTTATTTATTTTTTAAAATAGATCTTTTTATTTTAAGATTTATTTATTTTATGTAGATGAGTGCTCTGTCTGCATATACACCTGCAGGCCAGAAGAGGGCATCATATCCCAGTATAGATGGTTGTGAGCCACCACGTGGTTGCTGGGAATTGAACTTAGAACCTCTGGAAGGGCAGACAGTGCTCTTATCCTCTGAGCCTTCTCTCCAGACCCTTGAGTAAACACTTTAAAAGTGCATCATGGGTTTAGTAAAAGGTGGAGAAAGGCAATGTGGGTGGTGGTACGGGGTACAAGGGAGGAAGCAGATGATTAAATAACTTTCCCCTTTCTATCTGTATCTTAAGAAATAGGGACGGTTTCAGTAGTATGAACTAAAGCATCATTTCATGAGTAAGCAAGTTAAAAAGTGGTGGCTCTAATAATAGCACTCAATTATGATCAACCATAAACCGAAAAGGCTCAACTCCTTTGGGAAATTCAGGCAAACTTCCCATTCCTCTAGGGTGTGGCAGCTACACGCTGCACGTGGAAAGCACGGGGTATGTATAACAAGGAAATGTCAGCCCAGAAGGTACTCGGCTGGCCACAAGTCCTTCTCCTCTCCTCAGCACTGTCCACCTTCACTATTCTGATGGAGATATCTTTGGTTTTTCAAGACAGGGTTTTTCTGTGTAGCCTTGGCTTCCTAAACTTGCTTTGTAGACTAGGCTGGCCTTGAACTCAGAGATCAGCCTGCCTCTCTCTGCCTCCCTGAGGGCTGGGGTTACAGATGTGCCAATCGCGCGGGCTTCTGATGGAGACTGCCCTCAGGCTTGGCCTTCACACCCCTCCCTAGGCAAAGGCAAGGAGGAGCAAGGCGCCTTTCCTTATACTTCCTTCTTTTCTCTCTTTTGGTTTTTGAGCCAGGGTTTCTGTGTGTAACAGAGCCCTGGCTGGCCTGGACTCTCTTTGTAGACCAGGCTGGCCTTGAACTCACTGAGTTCTCTGCCTCATGCTGGACTTCTTATACTCTCTTACTAGCCCCTTTTAGAGACTGACCAACCAATCAAACCACATTTTAAAAAAAAGCAAAAAGGCTGGGTGTGTTGGTGCTCGCCTGTAATTCTAGGACTTGGGAGATAGAGGCAGGCAGATTTCTGAGGTCTGCCTGGTCTACAAAGTGAGTTCCACGACAGCTAGGTCTGCTACACAGAGAATCCTGTCTCAAAAAACAAAAAAGAGCAGAACAAAACAAAAAATCTGATGCTGATTGCACGTTTCAGTGTCTAGTAAGTCATTTTAAGCATTTCTTCTCTACACTGGCCATTTGCACAGGGACCCTCTACACAGCTCTAAGGGAAGCCAAGGCGAGCAGCCTCCTTCATTCAGCACCTTTTCCTGATGGATGCCCGCTACTCTGAAGTGTGTTTATAGGGTATTCGCAGGGTAAGAGAAAAGAGCACCTTTCAAGATGTCTCATCTTTATTGGTTTATTTCATTTTCCATTCAGATGTGTTAGCTTCTCCATCTGAAACTTTTTGGACTCTAGCCAATAAAGTATCTGTGATAGATCATTAACACAGACTAAACTGGTTTTTCTATGTTGGAATGAATTCAGTGCTATAGAAGTGACAGAAACCGTTGTTCAAGTAAATCTTTGACATAAAATAAGGAACAAGGGCAGGGAGATGGCACTGTCAGTAAAAGGCTTTTGCTGCCAAGCCTGGTCCCCAAGACCCACACGGCGGAAGGAGTGACTTGACTCCCAAAGCCCTCCAGCCCCACGTGTGCACTACAAATGCTGAAGTATAAATACACAACAAAATGAACTCAAATGAAATGTAAACACATAGTGAACATACATTTTAATTTACCTTAGTGGTCCACAAAGAGTAAGGCCAAAAAACCATAAAAGTGATATGACACATCCAGCAACGGCATGTTTAAATATTTTGATCCACTGTAAACAGGAACAACAACAGAAACAGCGTTAGTCACATCCATTTGCTAGTAAGTATTTCATGCTTAAATAAAACCTACAGGGAGGCGGCGTATGGTGAGCACTCCTTCGCTTCCTGCAAGCGGAGACAGGCAGGCAGAGCACTCACTGGTCTACACAGTGAGTTCCAAGGTGCTCAGGCCTAACACTGACCCTGTCTTAACAAGGAACAAAGCAAAACCCAGAGGGTAGAGGATAACAACCCAACTATTTTAAAGGTTAAATAATCACATATTTAAACATTAAATAGGAAATTCTGGGCTGGAGAGATGGCTCAGAGGTTAAGAGCAGTAGCTGCTTTTCTAAAGGTCCTGAGTTCAACTCCCAGCAACCACACGGTGGCTCACAACCATCTATGATGAGACCTAGTGCTCTCTTCTGTCACGCAAGTGTACATGCAGGCAGAGCACTGTAGACATGATAAATACATAAATCTTTAAAAAAAATGACCAAGATCCCCTCACTATCCTCATCTCTATCATCTGTGTTCTCAAGTGCTGTTGCTCCTCCTGCCCCCTGCCCCACGACAGGGCCTCTCTGTAGCCTTGGCTGCACTGGATTCACGCTGTAGACCAGGCTGGCTTTGGAGTCACATGGATCCAGCTTCCTCTGCGTCCCAAGTGCTGGGACTAAAGGTGTGTGCCACCACTCCTGGCTGCTGCTGTTTTTGTTTTTTTTGAGACAGTCTTACTTTGTAGCTGTGGCCTCAAACTCACAGCCCATCAGTCTCTGCTTTCTGAGTGCTGGGATTAAAGACATGCACAGCCAAACCCAGCTTAGCTCTTAAGTCTTTTTCCCTACACAGCACAATTTTCCAGTTTCCAAACAAAAATATATGATTTAGTTTTTTAAAAAAAGACTTTTGGGTGTGTGTGTGTGTCAGTCTCATTATGTAGCTTAGGGCGGCCTTGAACTCATATTGATCTTCCTATTTCTTTGAGTGTTGTGGCTTTCCATGAGCAATTTTATGCTATAGTCATGTGAAAATAGAGATTAATTGTATTTTAAAGACGTTCTTGGTCTCTAAAATAGAAGTACTTAAATTGCCACGCTGACAATATGTAGCGGACCCCAATTGTGACATGAAGCAGACATGCAATAGAGTATAACTGCTCCCAGTGAGGTGCTTTGCGAGAGACTAAGCAGAATGAGGAATTTTCTGGCATGAAGCAGTTGAAGGGCATCAAGATGACCCGTGTGATACACTGCACATGTACTAGATACTCACATGTGAGCTGTAACTAAAAACCTTACAGGTACAAGTTAATTTATTCCTCACAGACAATCCTAGGCCAATACTATTATCTTCACTTTATACGTGAGCAAAATTAAGACAAGAGAAATCATGTAAGTAGACCAGGATGTGAATAGGACTGACTTTAGGGGCCTCCCTCCCAACTCCTCACACAATCTATCCCCACTGACTCTAGGCTCTCGGGCATGGCTTCACACCTCATCTGTGCATCTTTCTGAATAAGGACATCCCTTTAAAGCCTGCTACTCCTTTCTACATTTGAAAATATTCCATTACACTGACGTTTTGTTTGTTTATTTTTTGTTTTTTTGAGACAGGGTTTCTCTGTATAGACTTGCTGGTGGGCTGTCCTGGACTCACTTGGTAGACCAGGCTGGCCTCGAACTCACAGCAATCCACCTGACTCTGCCTCCCCAGTGCTGGGATTAAAGGCCTGCGCCACCACGCCCAGCCTTGAGATTTTAGTTTACTCTTAGAGCATCAATTCTGAAAAGTCAAGAGTGAGTTAACCCTCGCTGAGCATGTAGCGGGCTATTGTGCTTGCCCAGCGTCAGCACCCCGTACGGGGAATGGCGGTGTGAGCCTGCGACAGCAGTGGCCGGGGAAGCAGAGGCAAGATGACCAGGAGCGCACGGCCATCCTTGGCTGCACAGGTCTGAAACCGGAATGGGCTACAGCAGATGCGATCTCAAACCAAGCTGAAAACCAAAACTCAACGAATAAACAAACAAGCAAACCAATCAACCACCAACCACGAAGTTAAGCCCAGAAAAATGTAAAATGTCACTTTATTCTGGCCTACCGAAGGGGAAGCTGTTAGGAATAAATGATTCTGTCAACATCTCACCTGATGTTTTGTGATGGTTTTCCCAGAAGAAAAAGGTTTTTGAAACAAAACCAGAAAAAACGCAGTCCTGTAAACATTGAAAGAGTAACAGTAACATTAAGTACAAGGTGTAGCTTTAACAAATACTCCAGAACTAGACATGCTTTCCTCCAGAGCAGGACTTAACCTCTTTGCACTGTGGCCCCTTCCCACCTGACATATTTTTGTACTATTGTTGTATATAAGTATGTAAAATTCATGTACAAATCAAACATTTACTGCTAATAAATCATAAAGAAATTTATCTTTAAAAATATATCTTAGCCAGGCATGGTGGCGCACACCTTTAATCCCAGCACTCAGGAGGCAGAGGCAGGGGGATCGCTGTGAGTTTGAGGCCAGCCAAATCTACAAAGTGAGTTCAGGACAGCCAAGGCGACACAGAGAAACCTTGTCTTGAAAAAACAAAACAAAATAACAACAAAAATATGTACCTTATAATTTTTCTATTTATTAGAGATGAAAGCAACTTTGCGTCCTACTGAGATGGATACGTTTATACAACCCTTAGATATCCTGATTTAATACAAAGATGCTGAAGAACGGCTCTAGGGAAATGTTACGTCTTTGCTTTCTGTAATTAAACCATTATGCTTCTTTAAGAGTAGAAAATTTTGTATATAACATAAAAACACTAATTCAAATCACAAGAGTCTTGAGAGCAAATTAAGGTGATGCAGAAATATTCTTTGGCACTATGTGGCATGAAAGTACACACAGCACATTCAGTGTTCATGCTGTGTGCAGAAGCCAGACGGCAGCCACATCCTACCGCAGAAACACCTCAGATTCATCATGCATTGGATTCTCAATTTTTGGTTGCCAGAATTTTCATGACCATCACATTTAATTTGAGAAACTTTGCTCTAGGCTGGGAATAGTGGTGCACACTTGTAATCCCAGTGCTTGGAAGCCAGAGGTAAGTAGATCTCTGTGAGTTTGAGGCCAGCCTGGTTTACAGAGTAAGTTCCAGGTCAGCCAGTGATACAGAGACCCTGCCTCAAGAAATACAACAACAACAACAGCAGCAGCAGCAGCAGCAAGTGTGCTAGAGACTGCCTTTATCATGATGAGGCTTTCATGGCAAAAGTCAGGACCTTCTTTGGTAATGGTCTTCAGAACTAGTTCACAAACCACAAAAGTAATACTGAGCGTCTGAATTTCAGAGGCAGGATCTGTCTCGCTCAAGACGCCGTCCAGGCTGATCTTCAACTTGACATTCTCTAGCCTAGGCCTCCTGAGCGCAATTACCAGCATGCGCCTCTATGCTTAGCTTTCAATGCCTTAAAACAGCGAAGAAAACCATTCATCTTCTCTTAAAATCAGTAGTAATAAATCTTGAACCATGCCACCATCTTTTTATTATCACTATATAAAAATGCTTGCCGGGTGTGGTAGCACACGCTTTTAATCCTAGCACTTGGGAGGCAGAGGCAGGTGGATCACTGTGAGTTTAAGGCCAGCCTGTACTACAAAGCGAGTCCAGGGTAGTCAAAGCAACACAGAGAAACTGTCTCGAAAAAACAAAAAACCAACCCCCCCAAAAAGCTTAATTCTTCTAGTCAAGAATCTCTACCTTAAATTGGCTAACTATACCCTCAAGAGTATTTGATAAAATTTTATTAATACACGGGGGCGGGGCTGGGTGTTTACTATCAATCTCAAGGCCCAAGAGTCTCTACTTAGGAAGAAAGCTACACCAACTGTAGCTATAGACCATCGGAACCCTGTACTCTGACGGTATTATGCAGAGGGCACAGCACAGCACGATTTCATTGGGAAGGGTCTGTGCTAAGGCAGCCTTATGTGACATTTATGACTGACTCAAGACTGAGCCCAGGGAGTACAAAGGCAAAACTATTTTTTTAAAGACAATTTTCAGTTGTGTATGTGTGTACCAATGCCTACCGAAGCCAAGAGTGTCAAACCTGGAGCTGGTTTTATAGGCAGGCGTGAGTTACACTTGTCAGGTGTGTAAAGAGCCCCCCCCCCCACCACACACAATGTGAGAGTAAATGATATAAGACATCACAAAAGACGGCCTGCTAACACAGATAGGAACCAAACTATTAAGCTAGGTATTAAAAAAGCTTTGCAAAAACCTTAGCAATACAAACTAAAGCTTATGTTTGCCAAGTCATTAGAATTCAACCACCTCTTTTTTACTTTATTCTTGAGACAGAGTCTCTCTGTGTAACTAGGGCTGGTCTCCAATTCATAATCCTCTTGACTCAGTTTCCCAATGTTGAGATTATAGAAGGCTACACTCAGCTAAGAGAACCCTTTTCTGATGGGTCTTTGCACATCTACCCTTATGTACGTTTCTATTTAAGGAAAGAAATTATCAAATAGTTGTCAGAAGAAACAAACTTCATAGAACACATAGATAAGATTTCTTAAAGATACTCAGTTAAAACAGGATCTTTTTTTTTTTTCAAAACAGGATCTTAAGATAAATAAACATTAAGGCCCTCTTGATACTCACCCAAGTTTTAATATAAAAATAAATTGAACAATGTGAACAGCTTTTAGGAGATCATATGATTCAAAAAGTCCCACAGCCTTCAAACATTTGGTTAAACATAGCAACACAATGTATTTTGTTAATCTGAAAAATAAAAACAGAAACAATTGTTAATATAATTGAAATCACTAGGATCACTATAATCATAAATACAGGAGGGGATAATAGAAGAAACTATAGACATACACAGGAACACATATAAAACAGTAACAAAAAGCCTCCCCAAACAACCCACCATCTACATGACAACTGCTGGTAGCATTTTGGTAATACACTACTGGTTTACTTTTAATGCGTACTCAAGTCTAAGGTGGACCGGGTAGTATATGCCTATAACCCCAGCTACTTGGGAGGCTGCGTAGAAGGATTTTCTTTCTTCCTTTTTTTGACACAGGGTTTCACTACATGGACCAAGTTAGTCCTGAGCTCACAGAGATATGCCTAGGAGCAGAATGTGTTTAAGACCAGCACGGGCAACTTAGTGAGTTCCCATCTTTAAAAAAAATAAATAAATAAATAAATAATAGGCTAAGGATGTAGTTCAGTGGTAGAGTGATTGTTTAAACTGTGGGAAGTCCCAGGTTCAATTCCCAGTGCTCCCTAACCCCCACAAATAATGTGTATAGTCTAGCAAAATTAATGGAGTAATTTGAAATCTGCATTACTAACTTGTTATTCGAAAACAAAGAGAATTAAGAAAACAAAACAGAAACCACATTCTATGTGCAGAGAGACTGGAAGATTACAACACAGAGGCATCTGTCCCTCCTCCGTCCCACTAAATGACTACACTGAGGGTTACAGTCACAAGTCAAGTGACCAGACCCAGAGTCTGAACAGGAGAACTGAACATGCTTCATAAAGGCAGCAGGAAGCTGCAAAGGGGGTGTGTGCCGGAAACTCTTCCAGGAAATCAGGCTCCCAGATTCCTGCTTCTCCACATCCAGACAACTACTCATTCCCAATAACTTCTGGCTGAATATTCCATGCTCAATTAGGATGTGATGGATGTTATGTATGGCCAATGAGGCCAAAGGAAGTCTAGCAAGAATGCTGTATTAATTTTTAAAGTCAGAATATGAAAATTAATATAAAAGAAACAATAGCAGGGAAGAGGCATGAGAAATTGGGCCCAGGGGGCATCACTGTGGGCAATCTGGTTTCTTTTTTGTTTTGTTTTGTTTTTTTGAGACAGGGTTTCTCTGTGCAGCCTTGGCTGTCCTGGACTCACTTTGTATCCCAGGCTGGCCTCAAACTACCTGCCTCTGCCTCTCCAGTGCTGGGATTAAAGGCGTGCTCCAATCTGGTTTCTTTTATGTGAGAGAATCCCTATTTATTTAAGTCTTTCCAGTTTCATGATTCTATGTAATAAACCAGACACTAAACACATGTGAGGATGCTGCTTTCAAGGAGTTCCAGGTCAGAAAAAATAGGCAAATAGACAAACCCATGTGACCCAAAGAAGTATCCTGAAGGTTCTAAAAGATGTGGTAGCCACTAAGTCTAGAGAAGTTAAAGGGCATCTCCACAGAGTTTGAGATCCAGAAGGTAATACAGGAACCAAACAAGGAAAGGGAGGAAGCTGTGCCGAGCACAGAGTGGATGTGCAGAATGTGAGCACTGGCCAGGGGCCCTGACGATCCTACTGCACGTCCATCGAGGGAGCTCATTTAATCTAGTCTAGCAACACACTGCTTATGACTGAAATTGAGGAAAAGGCAAATTATACTTAATATTCTTTACAGATACATTTCTATATAAAGTACTAAAAATTAAAAAGTTGGTACTTGAATGAAAGATACAAATTCATGTAAAATACTCATTGATAATTTATTAGTTTTAGAAAACAAACTTTAGGGAGCTGGAGAGATGACTCAGAGGTTAAGAGCACTGTCTTCTCTTCCAAAGGTCCTGAGTTCAATTCCCAGCAACCACATGTTGGCTCACAGCCATTTATAATGAGATCTGGTGCCCTCTTGTGGCCTGCAGGCAGAATACTGTATACATAATACATAATTTTTTTTTAAAGGAAACAAACTTTATTTTCATACACAAATGCATGTATAGCACTCCAGAGGTTACAAGGTTAATTCCTGAATAGCTGAGTATTGGAAGGGTTTTAAATAAAATCATTTCTAGCTTTTTCCTCGCAGGTAAACAATTTAGGCACACCTATGTCGACACACTTTTCCTATGTGTGTCATCTCTGAAACACTAGTTAAGGCTAAGTAACCATATACAAAAGCACTGCAGTTCATGTAAGGAGGGAAATAATTAGGAGACGGGTATGGGAGAAGAGACAGGCTCTTATAAAGGCCACTGAGCCTCAGGGCGATGCAGGGGCATTTAATCTAGCTCCCCAACTTAGAAACTATTATTTGCTATTAAGGGATCTCATAAAAAAAGTGTCTCTGAATAAATGCAGTTAGACATTTATTCGGCTCCCTGAACTGGCAATTATTAAAATTTGGATATGGGTATATAGCTGGTTTTGAACTTTGACCACTGCTTCTACTCACAGTTCCCTAGATATTAAAAAGAGGAGGAGGGCATGGAGAGGTACGAGGGGGAATATGCTCAGCAAACAATTTACTTATATAAAAACTTAAAAACTACAGTAGACGAGTGGGAAGCCGGTTCAGTGGGTAAGAACACTTGTGGAAGCGTAAGTTTGAACCCCATGGCATTCACATAAAAGCCAAGTGGTAATCACTGCACTGCAGAGACAGGGGGATGGATGTGGCCTGCTGGCTGCTAGGCTAGCTCCAGGTTCAGCAATGAAACACTAACCAAGACAGAGGTTGGTACCAGGGACTGGGCTATGCCGTGATAGGCCTGACCATGCTTTCAGTGCTGCTTGATGAGCCAGCCTAGCAGAAGCATGACAGACAGTGGTGCCGAAGTGATGTCAACTGTCAGGTCTCCTATGCTCATGGCACACCCAGTGTGGTACCCAGGTTCCATCTGCTGCTTGAGGATCAGTGTGTAGAACTCTCAGCTCCTTCTCAGCACCATGTCTGCCTCGACGGTGCCACGCTTCCAGTCATGATAAAAATGGACTAAACCTCTCAACTGTAAGCCAGCCCTAATAAATTGTTTTCTTTTATAAGAATTGCTGCGGTTGGCCAGGCATGGAGACTTGGGCCTTTAATCCTATCACTTGGGGAGGCAGAGGCAGGCGGATCTCTGTGAGGTCGAGGCCAGCCTGGTCTACAAAGCACGTCCAGGACAGGGACAGCCAGGGCTCTTACAGAGAAACCCTGTCTCGAAAAACAAAACAAAAAGAATATGGCAAACTCTGCTTTGAGACCAACAGTTATGAACAGGCAATTTAACAATGATCTGGTACGTTAATCAGTCTCCACAGTCCAATTTTGTGAACTGACCTAGCCTTGTCCCTTCTCGTATTTCTCCCTTTCCACACCAGTGGCCCCTCTTGCATTTAGCTGTAATCGGTCACTAAGTCGTGATATATAAACGAACTGCTCAAAACAGACAGAAAACCAAATGCGCACTACAAACCCTGCCGTTGGTTTAAATCCTATTCAGCATATGTGTTCTTTTCGCACACCAAAGTTAGGGCTGGCAGCGCTGTAACTACAGTCTGGGACATTATCAAAACAATCAGGGAATCTCAGAGTACATAATGATACTCGGAAAAACGGACTCTCGTTAAAAATGAAGTTTTTACGTATCTTTAACACTCTCTCAGGACTTGGGACAGGCCAGGAAGGACTCTGGCTAGTGCCACTGTATATCCTTGCTTTTAGGTTGGAGTGAAGGGAAATAATTTCCACTTTACGAATTCTTGTACAGCATGAACTTTGGGGGGGGGGGGAAACACATTTCTTATTACTAAGATAAGCCCGCCACCCCTCCCCACAAAAGTACGGCAACGAAAGCCCGATGACAGGGCTGGATTTTTGCTGTGCTTGTACGTACACCCGAGTCCATCGGGTTGTACTTTGGTTTCTTCGCGTGAGAGACGGGTGACACCTTCCGCACATCCACTCGGGGGAGGCGCGGGAGAGGCTAAGGCGTCCCGTGTTCCCGTGGCAGGGCGGGAGGTTGGGGGGCATCCAGCTCGTGTCTCTAGGGACTGGAAACTGGCAGGCGGTGAGCCCGGAGCCCACACTCCTCCCGCCCCGCTCGCTGATCTCCACCACGGATCGCGGCAACAGCCCGCGGGGGCCCCGAGCAAGGGACACCGGCCGTGGTGGTGGTGGTGGTGGGGGGTCGCTCCTTACCGGGCGCTGGGCACGTCCACCGGTCCGAGGCCGCCGCCCGGCCCGGCTCGAGCGTCCCCGCCGTACTTCTCCTCCATGCCGGCTCAGGAGCCGCCGCCGCTGCCCGCGCCGCGGGCCCTCCTCATGTCTCGCCGCCGCTGCGGAAGCGCGGGCGCAGGCGCAGGCGGGCGCGTCACTCCCCCATGCCAGCGGCGCACCGCGTCCCCGCCGCTAGCCCGGGCTCGGCCGGCAAGCACACGCGCGCTGGGCGGGACTAGGCCGCGGGCGGTTCCGGCAGCGCCGTTCCCCGGAGTCCGTACGGGACCGGCAGGGACGTTACCAGGCCACGTCATCCGGCCCAGCAGCCCTCACTCCCCCGGGGAGGGGAAGTGACCAATCCTGCGCCTGCGCGCAGGCGAACACGTGGCTTCTCTCGGGCCGCAGGCTCCTCCCACCGCGGGAAAGTCTCGAGTCGCCCCGCCCCGTTACGAGTGTTTCCTAGAGAAGCCCTGGGCGCACTTACTCGTCCCTGCAGCGCCACCTAAGGTCCATCTCGGGTATATAGCCTGTTTGCGTGAATGGGCGGTCTCGTAGAAAATGCACATTGTAATTTCAAACTGAACTTGCTAGTTTTAGCCCTTTGCGTTAGGGGGGTCTTCTTTTTTTGTCTGTACCCCAAGTGGCCTAAAACTCAGCATGTGGCTGAGGCTAGCCACCAACATGCTGCTGTACTCTTGCCGGCCTCATAAACCTGAGTATTGAATTTACGGGCGTGAGCCACATCTCGGCACTGCTGAAATTATTTTTGGATCTCTGATGATACTATGACACAGAGAGGGAGGCTGGGAGGACGTATCTATTGAAAAAAAGAGAAAGACAACTGTTTTGGTGGGTTTTATTTAATTGTTGGGCAGGAATACTGGCGATATGGCTAGACTGCTCAAGTGTGTAAGGGCCCAACACAGAAGGAAGGGACTTTGGGCGTTGCTAAACAATTTTATAAACAATTTTATCTCCTTTTTGAAAATATAGATTTTTCTTTTAATCGGCTTTTGAAAGTATACTACTTAAGGGAGATACATTTATGTAAAAGCTATTTTCCTGTTGCCAGAGAGTTGGGAATACAGGCACCTGTGTCTCTATTGGACTGAATCTCAATATTTAATAATTGTGGTCACCTTAGTCTACATGCTGGTGAATGCAGAATGCCAGTTGTAGCCAGAGGCAAGAGGATTACCCCAAATTTGACGCCAGCCAGGGCTACAAGATGAGACCCTGTCTCAAAAGCAAAGAAATAAACAATTGTAGTCACTTGACCATCTCTCCAGCCCAGATAATTGTTTTTTTTTTTTCCTAGTAAAAGAAAAAAAAATTAGCGGTTGCATTTTCTTTCTTCCTCTCCATTTCTCAGGCTGTTTCTGTCAGGTTTTCAGTTCATAACTCCTCTGAAGCCTCTCTTCCCTACCACCTCACTCTCTTGAGCTTTCAACACTCGCTTCTCCCTCCTTTAGGCAGCTACTCTGTTACTGAGTTGTGTTTGAGTCCCACCTCACTTTCTTTTGAGGAAGACACAGTGTCTCTCTCTGTTGCCCAGTCTGGCCCAGAACTCCTGCCTCAGCTAGCTCCCCTCACCTTTTTTTGTCTGTTTATGTGTTCATGAGTTTGTGGGTGCACTCATGGGTGTGACTACTCTTGTGCAAGGTGCACATGTACGTGCAGTTGTGTATTTGGTGGTCAGAGGACAACTTCAGACATGGGTCACTAGGGAGACATAGGGAAGGGTCCAGGAAGATAGGATGTGCAAGCCTGCTTTGTCTTCAGTTGGTCTTAGGTTCTGGGTGCCTCTGATGCCGTCCTAAATTTAACTCCCAGATGAGACACGATGTAGATTTTTATTAGGTTACCCACAGGCTTCTCCACCATAGCCTCATCTGGGTTTAGTGGGTGAATACAGTAACCATTTCAATGGTCCAGGGGACTTCCCTGACTAGTTCTAAAGGCCCTACTGGGCTTTCTGAGGGGTAGACCAGATTAGGTAAAACATGAGCTTTGCTTCACATGTTGGCTTTGTTCAAAATCTTCATGGAGTATGAAGCTACAACTCTTTTATAAAATATTTGAAAATGCTGCTGGCCGGTAGTGGCGCACGCCTTTAATCCCAGCACCCAGGAGGCAGAGTCGGGCAGATCTCTGTGAGTTCGAGGCCAGCCTGGTCTACAGAGTGAGTTCCAGGACAGTCAAGGCTACACAGAGAAACTCTGACTCGAAACAAACAAACAAAAACAAACAAAAAGCAAGCAACAACCAAAACATTTAAAAATGCAGGAAAGTGAAAGGAAGTAGATACACTTAAAGCCATCCGCTGTCCGTACAAAGATGGCATGCCGTTATTTTAGTTCCCCCCCAACTCCAACCCCTGTTCCTTTCATATTTTGGATTTCTGAGATGGGATCTTGCTTTGTAGCCTGAGATAGCCTTGAACTCATTATCTTTGCAATTTATCTCTGAGAGCTGAGATTATGGGCATGTACTATCACATCTAGTGTTTAGTTCCTTTTTCCTCCCTCCCTCCCTCCCTCCCTCCCTCCCTCCCTCCCTCCTCCTCCTTCCCCCTCCCTCCTTCTGTGGTTCCCTCCCTCTCTTCCTTCTTCCCTTTCTTTCTTTCTTTTTTTTTTTTTTTTGAGACTCTATTACTATTTAGCCCTGGATGGCCTGGACCTCAATACTTTCAGTGTTACAAAAGGGAACAAAGAGAAAGAGATTTTGCAATATGATTGTTTTGGGGATCTGAGTGGGGGATGACTCCCCCCCTGGGGGATGTAGCCCTGGAACTTGCTATGTAGCCCAGGCTGGCCTAGAAGTTATAGCTATTCACCTGCCTGCCTCTCTAGTGCTGGGGTTAAGACATTTGCCACCACAGTCAGCCTAGGCAATGGTTGCACCAGAACCAAAACTGGTTAGCAAACACACTTGCCAAAATGACCTCTAATAGCGGTGGTGACTGTATGTCATTCCATTACTCTGACACCAAAGGGAAGGGATAGGTTCAGGCCTTTGTTGGGATGACTATCCTTGATAGAAAAAAAAAATGTTTTTCACATTATGTAGGCCTGGCTGACTTCAAACTCACTGAGATCTACTTGCCTCTGCCCTGCATCCCAAGTGACTACACTCAGCTTTTCTCTCCCTCCCTGGCCCCCTCTGTTTTTCGAGACAGGGTTTCTCTGTGTAGCTTTGGCTGTCCTGGACTTGCTTTGTAGACCAGCCTGGGCTCGAACTCACAGTGATCCGCCTGCCTCTGCCTGCCTCCCTGAGTGCTAGGATTAAAAGTGTGCGCTGCCACCGGCTGGCTACTCTCTTTTCTAAGCAGTGTTTTTGAGTTTCAGTTTACTATTATCGTACATGTATATGTTGTGTTTTTCTCCCATTATTAAAACTGTATAGGCTAATAAATGATGTAACTGCATATACTGAACTCCCAAAATACGTGCATATGCATTTTCTTTGTTCATGTTATAAGATGACAGTTTGATAACTATCCTTCCTTTCTAAGTGTAAAGTTTATGGGGGCTCCTTGTTTTGGACTAGCCCCTGCTAGGTCCCAGCAGATCACACCAAACCAAAGCAGAATCACTTGCACTGGAATCACACTGAATTTCCAGACAGACCAGTACCCAAAAATGCCGATCATAGTTAGCATCTTCTGTTTTTAACAGATCTGGAATGACCAGTCTGCTTGCTCCTTTTTTGTTGTTTTTGTTTTTGTTTTTGTTTGTTTTTTTGTGACAGAGTTTCTCTGTGTCGCCTTGGCTTGCCTTGGGCTCACTTTGTAGACTAGGCTGGCATAGAATTTACAGCATCCGCCTGCCTCTGCCTCCACGAGTGCTGAGATTAAAGGCATGCGGCCACCACGCCTGGCTCAGTCGGCTGGCTCTTGTCTGTGCCTGCTTCCCTCAGCCTTCCTGTCTACCATGCCAGACGCCCCTCTTGTTCAGATGAGAGTTCTGTTTAACACGATGAGATGTCTCAGAGTCCAACATTGTGAACAAAAGCCAAATTTGTTGTAACTTAAAAAAAAATGTATACAATATTCTGCCTGTATGTGTGCCTGCCTGCCTGCCATAAGAGGGCACCAGATCTCACTGTAGATGGTTATGAGCCACCATATGATTGCTGGGAATTGAACTCAGGACCTCTGGAAGAGCAGCCGGTGCTCTTAACCTCTGAGCCATCTCTCCAGCCCTGTAAGTTTTTTTTTTTTTTAAGTATGGATTAAGCAGCCTGGTAGCAAATAGCAAAAGCACACAATACAGATAAAAGACAACTTAAGGCAGATGGTCACAGACAAGATGCTGAGGCCCATGCATGGGGAACTGTAAATGGAAGTCATGATGAAATACAGTTCTGTGTTCCGTGGGTTGGCCAACCTTAGCAGTGTTACAGCATCAAGTATGGCTATAAGAAAGAGGACTCTAGCTCCTTGTAGGAGAGCCTGTGATGAAAGCCCTTCTGCTGAGAAACGTCACTGTTTACTAAGTTGAAGACACAGTGTTTGGTGGTGCCATTTAGCTCCAGAATGCATAGCCTAGGGCCTGATCTGGGACCAGGATCTTCAGGCCAGCAGCAGGTGCCACTCAGAAAGGGGACAGAGGCAGCAGGCAGCAGGCTATGGCTTAAGAAACCACCCTGGCGATTCTAGTGGTCTTCAGAGTTTGTGAACCATGCCCTGGAGTCAAGGTTGCAAGCAGGCACAAGAAGTCAGATTCATTGTTCATTCTCTCATTGTTTGTGGTGGGGGAAGAATGAGATAGCAACGTTAATTTCTGACTTAGCTACTTTTCTATTGTTGTGACAAAACATCATACTCAAGGCAGCTTATCAGAGAAAGCATTTAATTGGGGATTTGCTTATAGTTTCAAAAGGGTAGGTCCATGACTATCATGGTGGGGAGCAAGGCAGCCAGGAGAGAGAGAGAGAGAGAGAGAGAGAGAGAGAGAGAGAGAGAGAGAGAGAGAGAAGCAGAGAGAGAGAGAGAGACAGAGAGAGGCATAGAGAGAGACACACACACGGGGAAGGGGTGCGGGGGGGGGAGGAAGAGACACACACACACACACACACACACACACAGAGAGAGAGAGAGAGAGAGAGAGAGAGAGAGAGAGAGAGAGAAGAGAGAGAGAGAGAGAGAGAGAGAGAGAGAGAGAGAGAGAGAGACTGAGCTTGGGATGGGCTTTAAAAATATCTAAGCAACCTGACTCAACAAACAAACATCTCTTAAGTCCACACCTCCTCCAACAAGGCCACACCTCCTAATCCTTCCTAAACAGTTCCACCAATTTCAGACGCAGCATGCACATCTATGAGCCCATGGGGGCCGTTCTCCCTCAGACCACCAAAATGCCCACGAACATGACGCAGAATAAAAATGACATATTCATCTCAAATAGATGACTTAGAATTATGTGTAACAAGTTGAATGAATATGGGGGAAACGGAGTAAAAAAAGAAATTTTAGAAGGTATAATTCTAAAGTAAAAGTAAGTTAAAGTAAAAATTCAAGCTGTGGGATGGCACGATGGCTCGGTAGGTAACAGTGCTCACTGACAGCATGAGCTTGCTCCCCAGAAGCCACAAGTGGAAAGAGAGAACCGACTCTCACACGTTTTTCTCTGTCCTTTGTACACCCAACCAACACACACACACACAAACACACACACACTTAGGTGAATGAAATGTAACAAAGATGCATGCCAGACAATATATTTTGCCAAGAAATAGTCACCCAGATGGTAAAAGCATAACTACATGAAAGGGAGTGACAGGTACTATATTAGAAATATTGTATTGGGACTGTGGTAGGAGAATAAATATTTTCTTTTTTAATGGATGTGGTGACACAAGGATATTGGGGTACACACCTTTAATCCCGGTACTCGGGAGGCAGTGGCAGATGGATCTCTGTGGGTTCAAGGTTAGCCTGGTTTAATGTATTGAGTTCCAGGCCAGCCAGGGCTATTTTTATTTTTCTTTCAGCTCATTCTGGTTTGGTTTGGAGGGCTGTACCCAGGCGAGGTAAGCACTCTTCTCTCACTGAACTACAATCCCAGGCCCAGAAGTGATTTATTTTTTGGCTTTAGTTCTTATCTGTGGTCAACAGGCCACATCTGATCATGTGTCTTATCTTTTACCTTGGTCAGTCAGCTGGTAGCAGCTGTAGACTCGGGGGATATGGGATGCAGGGCTTCTAACCAGCTTCTACTACAGGGAACCCAAAGCCTCTTCACCAAGATTCTTGTGGTCCCTTTCAGTCTGGCACGGCAGCCTTCATCAGCATGTTAGTACTTAGAGAAAAATGAATCGCCATCACCCTTCTGCTCCCCCAAAAGATTTTTGGGGCACCAGCCCTCAGGGGGCATAATTTGGGGTGAAGAGTAGGGACTGGAAGCAGCAACATCAATATTAAAAGAAGCCAGTGACAGAAGACCGGAAACCCTTTCCCACCAGCTTATGCAACAAACAGAGCATGCGCAAGAGAAACCCAGGTTGTATAAACATGGGACAGGTAGGTGCTTATGGAAATGATTTATAAAGGGTCATAAGCCTGTGGCCCAGTGCCTTCCCCTCCCCCCCTCCCCCCCCCCCCCCGGCGAGACAGGGCTTCTCTGTGTAACAGTCCTGGCTGTCCTGGACTCACTTTTGTAGACCAGGCTGGCCTCGAACTCAGAGATCCACCTGCCTCTGCTTCTTCGTGCTGGGATTAAAGGCATGCGCCACCACGCCCGGCTGGCCCAGTGCTTTTTGAGTGGATACCTTCCCACAGTTCACTAGCCAATTTCCCTCCTTGTGAGTCGCTCCCACCGCCTCTCTCCCTTCCTTCCTTTAAAATTTTTATTCATTTATTTTATGTATATGAGTGTTTTGTCTGCATGCGTGTCTGCACATCCAGAAGAGGGCATCAGATCCCATGGGACTACAGTTATAGATGACGGTGAGGCATCGTGTGGGTGCTAGGAATTGAATCCAGGTCCGTTGGAAGAGCAGCCAGTGCTCTTAACTGCTGAGCCATTTCTTTAGCCTCTGGTTTTCCTTATTTAATAAGCTCTCTATTTCTAAAAAAAGTTAGAGTCCAAAACGCATAGGTTTTACTATATTTAGTGAGTAGCTTCCATTTGTCTTAAAACTTCTACTTTGCAAATGGCATCACCTTTGTGTGCTCATTTTATTTTATTCTTATATTTGTGTATTTATTTATTTTGGTATTTTTAGGAGAGGGTCTCACTGTGTAGCCCTGGCTGTTTTGGAACTTACTCTGGTTGTCACCTGCTTCACCTACAGCCCCTCTGTTGAGACCCTACCTTAGTTCTTAGCGGCACTGTAGCTCCTCTGTTAACACCTGCGTCACCTTTAGCCGATCAGCCAAGGCTCCGTTTTGATCACCAGGTGAAATTAAGGTCAAGTTCTCAGGCCCTGTGTGCCTGAGACCAGGGTAGTTCAATCCCTGTTGCTTAGAACAAAACAATAGATAGTAAATGCATGCTCTGCTTGAGTTACAGATAAACGTATGTTCTGTTAGAGTTAAGATTGCGGCATCCAGCTGTGCTCCGGTCTCCTGGAATGGTGGAGAACTACAAAAGCCTCCCCAGGCTCATATCCTAGCCAATCAGCTTAGAATGCTTTGCCTAGCTACCTGGATACAATACGCAATAGAGCAAGATCTATTATGTTTAGCTAGTCAGAATGATGTAAGGCTGCCCCTCCCCCCACCTTGCTTCCTACACCTGGCTACCCAGTTGCTACCTGGTTACTGTTTTTTCATACAAAAAGCCTGCCTTAGAAATACACCTGCATCCCTGTCTGGTTCCTGAAGCCAGACACGGCCCTGAATAGTCAGTTTTTGTTCAGCATTCAATAAACTCCCACCAGTCTGAGTCTGGTGGTCCAGTGGTCAGTGTGTGGCTATTCCTGAATCCACAACACTATGTAGGCCAGGCTGGCCTTGAACTCACGGAGTTCTATCTGCCTCTACCATCTGAATGCTGGGATTAAAGGTGTATGCCACTACACCTGGTTTATGTTCTAATTTTTATGTTGAATTGGATTATTTCAGGAAATGTTACAACATAATTGTTAAAAATATTTTTCAGCTAAGGGCAGAGGAGACAGCTCAGCCTATAAAATGCTTGCCTTATAAGCATGATGGCCTGAGTTTGAGCCCCAGAACCACCATAAAAATGTTTTGTGGTGTGTGCATATGTGTGTGCCTGTATGCTGTTGTGTATGTGATGTGTGTTCGCATGTGATATGTACATGTTTGTGTATGTGTGTTTGTATGAGTGTATGCATGGAGGCCAGAGGTCAATACTGCCTGTCTTCTTCAGTTACTCGCCCCTCTATTTTGAGACAGGGTCTCTGTAGACCAGGCTGGCCTCGAACTCACAGAGATCTGCATGCCTCTGCCCCCAGAGTGGGATTAAAGGCAGTGTGCCACCATGCCCAGCTACTTTTTACATTTACAAGTGCATCACTTTCTCCTTCCTTTTTGTGCTCTATTTCATCCCATGAAACCCCCATGTTCTCCCCCAAACTCAGGGCCATTTTTCTTTTTCTTTTTCCCCCCCCTGAGATAGCGTTTCTCTGTGTAGCCCTGGCTGTCCTGGACTCGCTTCGTAGACCAGGCTATCCTTGAACTCACAGGTTCTGCCTCTGCCTCCTGAGTGCTGGGATTAAAGGCGTGCGCTACCAGACCTCTGCCTTCTTTTCTTTAGTTGCTGTCAGACCACATAGAGTCTCACCCCTGTGTTTAGTTTGTTTTTTTTTTTCTTCCTTTCCTATCCAGTTTCACCCCCATCTTTCTTACCTCAGTGCCCGAGGCTCAGTCACCTCAAAGAATAAGATTCTTGAGTGGCTCCTTATCTGAGGCTCCTTATTGGTACATGTGACCAGGAGCACTTTAAAGCATGAATCAATTTACCCTTTGATCTACTGATATCTTAAAATGTCACAAATAACCAAAGCACTAAAAACTAAAAAAGAAAGTGCATCATGGCAGGTGCAGAGCTGTGTGCCCCAGATCCACTTTCAAGGCAGTACTATGTATCTGTCAGCTCCTCAGGGCTTGCAACAGTGTCTCAGAGTGGTTCCAAACTACTGTGGTGGAGTTAACAAGGCCTGGCTATTCTGCCCAGCACAGGCAGCTCTGATGGAGCTAACATTCTCTAGAGCATGTCCTGGGGCGGAGACTTGGTTAGGCTTATACCTTGGTTACCCTTTCTATCTACTCCTTGCTTTTTAATTATTAATTTTGTAAAAAAAAAAGTGTATGGGTGTTTTGCTTACACACATACTTGCAGAACACATGAGTGCTTACCTGGTGGTCACAGAAGCCAGAAGAGGGTGTCAGATTCCTTGGAACTATAGTTATGGATGGTTGTGAACCACCATGTGTGTGCTGGGAATCAATCCCAGGTCCTTAGAAGAACGTCCAGTGCTCTTAAACGCTGAGCTATCACTCCAGCCCTTGCTCCCTGTTTTTAAAGATGTATTTATTTATTATGTATACAGTGTTCTGTCTGCATGTACACATGTGCACCAGAAGAGGGCACCATTATAGATGGTTGTGAGCCATCATGTGGTTGCTGGGAATTGAACTCAGGACCTTTGGAAGAGCAGCCAGTTTTCTTAAGTGCTGAGCTGTCACTCCAGCCCCTGCTCCCTGATTTTAAATGATTATTTGCTTCTTGTTTATTGATAACAAGTATATCTTATGCAAATTCTAAATCAATGTCTTCCTTTGTGCAAATCAACCAAGTCAGATCCCTTTCTGTTTTCAAATTTTCAAGTGTTCATGAACAAACTAGAAGGAATAGTGAGGGGGGAGTTATGGGTGATAGAAATTATTATGTTTCAACCTTTAAACATTTTATTAGCATTGCTTTATTCTTTCAATATCATTACTTTTGTAATTTGAAAAGGCACACTGTAAAATTATGTTCACAATGGCAGAAAAGCTAGAACCACTCTCTAGGAGCCAAGTGCAGCCAGGTATGGTAGTGTAATCCCAGCATCTGGGGGTCAAAAGGACAGCGAGTTAGAGGGTAGAGTCAAAAGGACAGTGAGTTAAAGGCTAGAGTCCAAACAGCAACGAGACGAGGCTAGCCAGGGCTGCAAAATGACATCCTGTCTCAATCAAAATGAAATAAACAAAGCCAAACCATCTTCAATCAATGAAACTACAGAATAAATAACAATAACAACAGCATTACACATTCTCTCTCTCTCTCTCTCTCTCTCTCTCTCTCTCTCTCTCTCTCTCTCTCTCTCTCCTTCCTGAGTGGGACTGGAGATTGAACTCAGCGAGCATGCTGCAGCTCAGCCACACCCCAGTCACAAAGTTCTTTCTCCTTCCTTCCCAGGCAGTCTTCCTCCCCACTATCTGTTTAGTTGGCTGTAATAAAATATCACAATACCTTGGCTGATTAATAAACAACATGCATTTATTCTTCCATTGGAAAGTCCAAGGTCAAAGTGCAGATTTGGTGGTATATGCAAGGGACCACTTCCTGTTTCATAGACACATCTTCTTGCTCCGTCCTCATAGGATGCAAAGGAGATAGCTAACTCATTGAATCTTACATCATTTTGATACCAAACGTTTATTAGCTAGTATTTGTCATTGATGATTAGAGTCAGCATATGAATTTTGGAAGAACCATAGCATCCACCAAATAGAGAAAACAACTATTTCAATATGTTTTTTATTCATTTTTTGTTTTGTTTTGTTTTGTTTTGTTTTTTCAAGACAGCGTCTCTCTGTGTTAGCCTTGGCTGTCCTGGACTTGCTTTGTAGACCAGGCTGGCCTGGAACTCAAAGCCATCTGCCTGCCTCTGCCTCCTGAGTGCTGGGATTAAAGGCGTGCGCCAGCACACTCGGCTTATTCGTTTATTTTCTGTACATTGGTATTTGACTGTATGTATGTCTATGAGGCTGTTGGATCCCCTGGAACAGGAGTTATAGACAGTTGTGAGCTGCCATATGGTTGCTAGGAATTGAACCCAGGTCCTCTGGAAGAGCAGTCAGTACTTTCAACTGCTGAGCCATCTCTCCAGCCCTTAAAATTTTTCAAAAACATTTATTAATTGATTTTGAGATAGGGTTTCACTATCTAGACCTTGTCTCGTCTAGATAGACCTCACTCTGTAGACCAGGCTGGCTTCAGTCTCACAGCGATCCTGTCTCTGCCTCCCAAGAGCTAGGATTAAGAGCATGTACCACCACACTTGCCCTCTCCCCCAAGATTTATGTTTATTTTTATGTATGTGAGTGTGATTATGTCATATGTGTGCCAGCGCATGCCGGGGCTAGAAGAGGGCACTGGATGGCCTGCAGCTGGAGTTTCAGACATCTGTGAGCCTCTTGCTCTGGGTTGTCAGAACTGAACTCTGGTCTTCCGAAGGAAGAGCAGGTGCTCTGCCGGGCGTGGTGGCGCACGTTTTTAATCCCAGCACTCGGGAGGCAGAGGCAAGCGGATCACTGTGAGTTCAAGGCCAACCTGGTCTACAAATCGAGTCTAAGACAGCCAAGGCTACACAGAGAAACCTTGCCTTAAAAAAAAAAAAAAGAGCAGGTGCTCTCAATCTCTGTACCATGTCTTCAGCCCTGCTATCTTCCACCATAGAGATTTGTCCTTTATAGCACTTCATATAAATGCAATGCATCAACACTAATATCGAAGAATTGTAGAGGTTCTGTTGACCCACATGGTGCTCTGAACTTTTCTGCTTTTTTTGTATCCATAACTGTTTTTGTTACGATTTTGTTGTGTTTTGTTCCTATATGGACAAATGACATTTTATCTGTTTTCTTCTTCATAGAGATCTGGGTTGTTTCCATTGTGGGATATAATAGATGAAGGATTACATCATTCTTTGTGTTGACAAGCGTTTCCTGCCCGCTCCTCCCCAACCTTATAACCCCATTGACAATGGATGAGAGTTCTGATTGCTCTGGCTCTGCCTTAACCTTTGGTGCTGTCAATCTTTTCAAAGGCGAGACATTCTGACAGCTGGACACACAATAGCGTCTCTTTTAAGCTACATTTTTCCCAATGACTAATAAAAAAGTAAGTATTTCTTCTGTTCCTGACATTTCATTGTCTTCTTCTGAGAAGTGTAAACTCGGCTTGATAGGCCCGTAGCCATCTTGAATTGCGTACTTCCATGACTGCCCCCAGGATAGCTACATCTGTGGTTTTCAAAGTATCCTATCCCAGAAAATTCTCTCTCTCTTCCCTTCCACTGTCTCTGTCTCCCTGTGTATCTGTATACGTGTGTGTGCTTGCACTTGGATTGTGAGACAAGGCCTCACTGTGTAGCTCAAGCTACACGGAGCTCACGGTGATTTCTCCTGCTGCAGCCTTCGAAGTGCTGGGAGCACAGGAGTTTACTGCCGCACCGAGCTCTTAGCTATTTTGTCTTCCCACGTGGTACTTGATAAGCCTTTTAAAGCCAGCCAGTAACAAGTGAGTGTTTCTTCTACTTTAAAATCGAGTGACAGTTTTTTTGCTCCCTGAAGCCTTGAAGTAGGAGGCTTGTCCTAGCCATGCTTTCGGTACGGACTGATGGAATTGTTCTACTTCCTGTTGACTTTCTGTGTTCCATTGGCCACCGCGTGGTTCCCTTGCAGGAATGAGAGACAGATGTCGAACATCCAAGGAGAATTATTTCAGAAGTGAATTCTTTCTTTTTTGAGTACCTAAAGCTATTTTTTTTTTTTTTTTTTTACTATTCCTCCGTGTAGCGCTCTGATGCTGATGCTAGAGACTATGTGCGCACTCTATAAATACTTTGAGGGTGTGCTGGCTAATTTTAACACAGGCTAGAGTCATCTGAGAGAAGAGAACCCTGATTGAGAAAATGGCTCCATAAGATTAGGCAGTAGGCAAGCCTGTAGAGCATTTTCTTAATTAGTGATTGATGGGGGAGAGCCCAGCCATTGTGAGAGAGGACATCCCTGGGCAGGTGGTCCTGCCCTCTTAAAGAAAGCAGGCTGGGCAAGCCATGGGGAGGAAGCCAGTGAGCATCCTTCTCCATGGCCTCTGCATCAGCTCCTGCCTCCAGGTCCCTGCTCTGTTTGAGTTCCTGTACAAATATCAGTGATGTGGAAGTGTAGGCCAAACAGGCCCTCTCTCCTCCTCTAATTGTTTTGGTCGTGATGTTTCATCAAGGTAGTTAAAACCCTAACAAAGAGAGAGGGCGTGGGGATGGTCCATCTGCACCTCTCACATCCTCTCTGATCGATAATCACCGAGTCTTATACACAGAGAATAAAAAAAGAAAACAAGACACCTGTTTAATAAATAATACAATATAAAGCAAAACAAAATAAACCCCACCTAAAAAGCCCCAAGTCCCCACACTATACAAAGCTGAGACAAAAACTGCTTAGTGAGCTGTAAGGCTACATCATTGTCTTGTTCAGGGAGTGAGACACGACTGAGATGACGGGGCCCTTTCTAGCATCCCTTGCGGGCACAAGATTCTGCAACAGCGATCCGCTTGGGACACACTAAGCGGTTGCACTTGCTATCAACAGGAAGCTTATAGCCATCAAGCTTTGGAGCTTCGCGCTCCCAGTCATGGCCCCAAATTTACACGGAGCTGCCTTGGGATTACACAAGAGCCTGCTTTAGTCAGTCAGACTGTTTGCCAGTGCGCCACGGGCAGCGTGGATGAAACAACCAACGTTTAGCCCTCAGTTTTGGGGGGCGGAGAAGTTCCAAGTTCAGGGGCTGGGGATGAAGTGCCCTTGGGCGTGTGCTTGCCTAGTGTGCACAAAGCAGTGAGTTCAAGCTCTAGCACTGCAGGAAAAAGGAGCGATGGCGCACACTTCCAATCCCAGCACTTGGGAGGGAAGTGGAGGCAGGAGAATCACAAATTCAACGTCATCTTCAGTTACACAGTTTGGTGGTGGCGTTTGTGACAGTTTTTGTAGCCCAGGCTAGCCTCAAACTCACTAATGTCTCATTACCCCCTAAGCCTGGGCTACAGGAGAGCCTTCTCTCCCACCCCGGCATGGTGGGGCTTTGATAGCTCTGTTCCCGGCTTATGCATGTGTCTCCTTCCTGTGTCCTCACACAGTAGAGGAGAAACTCCAGTGCTTTCTCTTTCGTGTAAGGCAGTGGTTCTCAGCCTGTGGGTCGCGACCCCTTTGCGTGGTCAAATGACCCTCTCACAGGGGTCGCCTAAGACCGTCAGCCAACAGATGTTTATATTATGACTCATAACAGTAGCGAAATCACAGTTATGAAGTAGCAATGAGATGATGTTATGGTTGTGGGGGCGTGGTCACCGGGTCATGAGGAACTGTGTTAAGGGGTCACAGCACTAGGAGAGTGGAGAAACACTGATATAAATTTCAGTGTGGATGATCCTGCGTTCGCAACTGAATAGAAACTTTACCATTTCTCAAAGGCCCCACTTCCAAATACTATTACCTTTTATGATTAGGGTTTCAACATAAAAGCTTTGGTGGCAGGGCACACAGACATTCAGGGCAGCCATGTGTGGTGGGTATACGCCTGTAATCCTAGCATGTGAAAGTAGGGGCTAGAGGGTCAGGAGTTCAAGGTCACTCTCTGGTACATAGTGAGTTTGAGGCTAGCCTGGGCTACATAAGACTGTCACAGTCACTACCACCAAACCAAAGCCCGTTTATTCCATAGCAGAGGCTGTGGATAATTACATTATGTCATCTATTTTAAAGACAGCCACAGTGGCCTGGGTCACCCGAGCCTGAGCTGTTTGAGCATTTATTCTTCTTCACAGGGAAAACAGGCTCATTGTGTAGTCTCATCAGGTAGGATGATGTCATTCGGCTCCGTTCATGTACTGGACGTTTGTTAGGTACCAAGTGTTGTGTGATGTAATGAAGGGAAGGGAGACAAGGAAAAATGGGAAGCCACTAGGGGACGATAGAACACAACAATGCAACGAGTTGAGGCAGCACAAACGCAGCCAGGACTTTGCAGAACTTAGTGGCCAGGCACTGAGAATGGGGAAGGAAGCTGGCCTTTAGCTCTGTGTGTGTGTGTGTGTGTGTGCGTGCGTGTGTGTATGTCGTGTCTGTGTGTGTGTCATGTGTGTCTGTGTGTGTGTATGTCCTGTGTGTGGGGTGTGTGTGTGTGTCATGTGTGTCTGTGTGTGTTGTGTCTGTGTATGTGTGTCGTGTGTGTGTGTGTGTGTGTGTGTGTGTGTGTGTGTGTGTGTGTTCCGCCTGCCAAGGAAAAACAGTGCATATCCTTCAGAGCACCCATTTCAGAGACTGAGCCTTATCGAAAGCCTCACATGTGTTTGGCTGATTTCCTGCTGAGTTCCCTTTCCCTCTCAGAGATGCTCAACCCTGGAAATGGGCTGGGATGTAGCTCAGTTGGTAGAGAGCCCATTTTCCACTCACGAAGCCTTGCTTTCAGTTCCAAAGACCCGGTAAAAAAGGGCACAGTGGCACCTGCCTGTAACCCCCAAGTCCCGGGAGTTGGAGGCAGGAGGGTCAGAAGTTCAAAGCAGCAAGTTGAAGGCCATGTGGGTTACATGGGACATTATTAAAACATTGCTTATTTTTCTACTCCTTTGAGTGCAGCTGGGGTTTTTTTGTTTGTTTTTCTGGACAGGGTTTCTCGGTGTAGCCTCAGGCTGGTCTTGAACTCACAGAGATCTATCTGCCTTTGCTTCCCAAGTACTGGGGTATAAGGGTGTGTGCCACCACACCTGGCTCAATAATACCTTGATATCAAGTAGGTTTCTATTTGTTTGTTTGAGACAGGGTCTCACCACATAGTGCAAACTGGCCTTCAGTTTACTATGTAGCTGAGGCTGGCCTTGAACTCTTGATCCTCCCGCATGCTGGGATTACAGGTATGTACCATTATTTCCCATTTAAGTAGTTCTGTGAATGTGTTTCTTGTGAAAAATGTCCTTTCACAATATGATCTGAGTGGAGACTTTGATGTATCTTTCCATTCCAAAGGGCACCAGCGTATCTATCTTGACTTTATAAGTAATTAAAATAACTGAGTGGGGCCATCAGTTACTACAAGTTAAAGTCATTTGCTTTTGGATGTCTAGCGCATAGCTCAATAAAGTGTGCCCTAAACAAGCACTTAGCCAAACGAACAGGCCCCCCCAATAGTGGGGACCCCAGGAGTACCTGAGGAACCCCACTTAGACAATGATGGAGCAGGAGCATTGTCAGAGTGCGGCCACAGGAAGTTCACATGAGGAGCCTTTGGCTGAGGGGAATGGCACTGGGAGGTTCCTGACTTATAGATCATGATATTCTAAGTCAAGGAACCTGCTGCCTATGGCTGACAAACTTTTTATCAAAGGACCATCTACCCAGAGGCTGGACCAATGGCTTCCAAAGTGTGATCTGGGTGAGGCATGTTGGTGCATATCTGTTATCCTGGCACCTGGGCAGTGCGGGGAGAAGGGTCTGTTGTTTGGAGCAGCGTTTGGCCACATGAGACCTTGTTTAAAAACAAATAATCAAACAAACACAAGCAAAACAGGTCATCTCACCAGGCTGTGGTGGTGCATGTCTTTAATCCCACTACTCGGGAGGCAAAAGCAGGCAGATCTCTGTCAGTCGAGGCCAACCTGGTCTACAGAGTGATTCCAGGACAGCCCGGCTACAAACAGAGAAACCCTGTCTCGGGGGGGAAAAAAAAAGATTATTTCAAGATCAGAAACATCAACATTCATTGTTAAGTTTGTGCCACATTGAGTGTAGCTTGAGCATAGGATACCTCAAAGCCCGTCCGGACAGAGACACACTTCCTCCAACAAGGCCACACCTACTCCAATAAGGCCACACCTCCTAAAAGTGCCACTCAGTATGGGCTAAGCATTCCAACCCATGAGTTCAAGTCAGGCTCCCCCAATGGCAGTGTTGCTGACCGTGTCCTAAATGACAGCCTGGGCGCAGCTTCCGGCTAGATTCTGACCAGGTGAACGGAAAGATTTCCAGTGGTTAAACAAAAGCCTAGCTCAGCATTTCCCAGAAACCTTGGCAAGTGGGTTTCTGTTTGTCGGGAAAAGCCATTAAGTTCCCGTACCCACCCCTACAGCTAACTACCTCCAGCAGTGGGGCATCTAGTTTCCTATTAAAGAAGCCCGCAACAGATCAAAGTCCCCGTGCTGATTCCCAGGCTATCCCGGCCCATAAGCCTCCTACTTCTACCCTAGTCTGTTCTCCCTCACAGACTGTCCTCCCACTGCAGCCTGTTTCCTTAGAGCCCGCAGGGTTCTCCTTGTCCCTTTTCTCTTCTCTCTGTGACCCCAGCCTCAAGAGACAGCCCTGACAGTTTGAATTCCCCAATAAACCTTTATTTCCGACCCACTTAGTGGACCGGTTCTTTGGCTTCACTGTGCCCGTGCCACAGCTGGAGGTGTACTGAATCAAATCTTGATGCGCAGCCTGTGTTTTCCTAAGCCTTCCAGGCTATTCCATGCTCAAGTTCGAGAAACTTTGGTTTGGTGGCCTGTAGGTTACTGGCTAAGTCTCAAGTGTTTATTCATACTGCAGTCGGTAGGTGAAAGGTAGGTAGATGGTAGTGGAGACAGATCCAGAGTTGCCCAATGGGGGGTCGAGATATAGATGACAAGAGGCTGTTGAAGTCAGGCGTTGTGTTATTTGTCGGGTAAAGGCACAGCGATGGCAAATGACCTGGACGAGCAAAATAGCTGAATTATCACAATGGTGGACCGTCGACGGACATGGCCACCAAAGGAAGCATGGCTTCCTGCGTTCCTTTGTTTTGTTCTGTTTTTGGTTTTATGAGACAGGGTTTCTCTGTGTAGTCTTGGCTGTCCTGGACTCGCTTTGTAGACCAGGCTGGCCTCGAACTCACAGTGATCCATCTGCCTCTGCCTCCCGAGTGCTGGGATTAAAAGAATGCGCCACCACACCCGGCCTGGGGTCCTTGTTAAGCATTGCTGAGCTGCTACTGACCAGCTCTGAAACTCTGCCTGGGTAACTTGGAGTTGTCTTGACACCCAAACTCTATTGTGTACCCAAATAGTCTAGCTTATTCGATTATGATTTAGCTTCATGTACAATATATAAGTTAAATCCGTGTGTGTGTGTGTGTGTGTGTGTGTGTGTGTGTGTATGTGTGTGTGTGTGTGTGTGTGTGTGTGTGTGTGTTGGGTGTGAACCAGGAAAGTTTCTGTAAACTGAAGTAACAGAAGCTGAACTTTAGCTTCATAGAGAAACAGTGGGTGGATTTCTTGCCGAGTGGTTTGGCTTCTTTTTAAAGAAGCAACTGAAAACATATTTATATTAAGGCTTCCATATTCTTCACTTACCAAAGCAGGTCAGCACTGTGAAATACAAAAAAAAGACTACATGTCACTGTGACCCAATCATGCCTCTGGCAACTCATATGTTGGAGCCACACCTCCATGTGGGGGTATTCGGAGATGGGGCATTTGGGAGATAATTGGATTTAGATGAGGTCAGAGATTCCACTCTTTCCATGGTCCACATGAAGACCAGCAAGAAGGCAGCTGTCTGCATGCACGAAGAGAGCTCTCCCATGAACCTATCACTTTCTTAAGCTCTAAAACTGTGAGAAATCAACCCCTGTTGCTTAAGTGCTGCAGTTGGAGGTACTTTGCTGTGACAAGACAGATCTGACAAAGAAACGCTTCATGTGATATGACGTCATAGACAACTGCTCTATGACATGTAGCTGTTATAGTTATACATCAAGACTTAGGCTTTTTTTTTTTTTTTACTAGAGACATCAGAACCTGACCACATCAATGGTCCCCACATTTCCTAGGCTCCTTTGAGTAGACTTTTGGGAGACCTAGGACCCCTTTTCCTGAGAGGACTAGAGACCTAGTTGCTCTGGAAAATTAATTCTGTAATACACTTTGTTTTTTTTTCTTGGTTCTTTTAAATCTCATTGTAAATCTTTTTGAAGCTCAGGCTGTTGCTTTTATTATTATTTTTCTTTAACCTTAGAAACAAAGCCCTTTCGTACTTTCTTGAGTTGTGTTTTTATTTTGTTCTTTGAGACAGGGTCTCCCTGTGTAACCTTGCCTAGCTTAGAACTCACTCTGTAGACCAGGCTGGCCTCAAACACATAGAGATCCACCTGCTTCTGCCTCCCAAGTCCTGGGATTAAAGGCGTGAGCCACCTTATCCAGCCTTTGAGTCGAGTCAAAAAAAGATTTATTTTATATGTGTTGGTGTTTTGCCTTACATATATTTCTATGTACCACATGTGTGCGATGTTCACAGAGTCCAGAGTGGGAATTATATCCCCTGAATGTGACGTTATAGACAGTTAGCTGCCATGTGTATGCAGAAGTGAAACTCAGGTCCTCTGGGAGATCAGCTAGTGCTCCTAACCACCGAGCAATCTCCAAAGCTCCCCTTCAGTTGTTTTAGCATCACCTTGAGTAGCTCCTCTTTCATCTTGGTGTGAAGAACACACACACACACACACACACACACACACACACACACACACACTTTTGAATCAAGATCTCATATAAGTGAGTCTGGCTTCAAACTTTCTAAGTAGCCAAGAGTGACCTTGAACACCTTCACCTTCCAAGTGTTCGGATTACAGGCATGTGCCGCCATGCCTGGCCACATCTTTATTTCAGATCCCTATTTAGAATTAATTATATTAGAGGCTCTGGTTCCCTTCATCTTCAGGTTCTCCCCAAACACAGTTTCTTCACAGCCTCTTGGCTTCAATGGGGCTCACGTACTGAGGCAGATTCCACCATGTTTAACCTTCCCTTCCTTTTCTGCAGGCATTGCAACTTGCCCATAGCAGTAAATCACAAGGACCACTGCTCGTCCCCACCTCTATAAGCAACTAAAGGGATTACATGTGGGTCATGAATGTGAGCGGAATGTAGGCGTATCTGGGTTTGTGTGTGCACATGCAGAATACTCCTCTGGAAGGGTCTGTTCTGTGATTTGGGTTGAGGGGACTGTTGGCTTGTGTAGATGATGTTGTAACTCTTAAGAAAGTGTTTGGTGGCCGGGTGGTGGTGGTGCACGCCTTTAATCCCAGCACTTGGGAGTCAGGCTGGTGGATCTCCATGAGTTCGAGGCCAGCCTGGACTACAGAGTGAGTTCCAGGACAGCCAGATTCTGTTACATAGAGAAACCCTGTCTTGAAAAACAAACAAGAAGGAAAGAAAGAAAGAAAGAAAGGAAGAAAGGAAGAAAGAAAGAAAATGTTTGGAAGTGCAGAAATGTTTTAATTGGAGGACTTATTAAGCAGGCGTTACCCTTTCTTCTGTGGACAAAAGAACTCGAAGATGTTTCTACAAGTGCTTATTTGCCCCTTTAAATATCCTGTTTGCTCAGAGCAGGAAAGAGATTGAGTCTAGGAAACTGACTCATGAGTAAGACTAGAAGAAGACAGGCACGGGCCCGGACTTCAGGAGGCTGAGTTCCAGGCCAGCCTGGGCTACATTTGGAGAGCTTGCCTCGAAAAATCCAACTAACCAACCAGCCAGCCAAGGAAATAAAAAAGGATTAGCAAACTGGCTGTGGTAGCTCAGGCCTTTAGTCCTAGCACCCAGGAGGCAGAAGCAGTTGGATCACTGAGTTCAAGGCCAGCCTGGTCTATACAGTGAGTTCCGGGACAGCCAGGGCTACACAGAGAAACCGTGTCTTGAAAAAACCAACCCTTTGGGGCTGGAGAGGTGGCTCAGTAGTTAAGAGCACTGACTGCTATTCCAGAGGAGCGGGGTTCAATTCCCAGCACCCACATGGTAGCTCACAACTGTCTGTAACTCCAAGATCTGACACCCTCAAACAGACATGCACGCAGGCAAAACATCAATGTCCATTAAAAAAAAAAGAAAAAAAAGAAAAAAAAGAAAAGAAAAAACCAACCCCTCCCCCCCAAAAAAAAAGAATAAAAGAAAAAGGAGTAGCATAGTAGGAAACACGAGTTCAGACCACGTCGGCATGGAAGACATAAAACAAGCAAAAACAGAAGCAAAACTAAAATAAAATGATCACCGTGAGTCAGATACTGGATTGCGCTAGACCAGCACGATGTAAGAGTGGCCTCACCATTGCTAATTTGGTCACAGGAAGACCTGCTGGCATGAAACAGAAAGCAAAAACAACAAGTAGGTTAACACAAACCAAACCAAAGCCGAGGCCAGCCTGGTCTACAAAGTGAGTCCAGGACAGCCAAGACTACACAGAGAAGCCCTGTCTCAAAAAAACAACCAACCAACCAAACAAAAAAACAAAACAAACAAACAAAAAAGAAAGAAAGAAAACAAAAACAAAAAAAACCAAAGACAGACAAACAAACAAACAAACAAAACACCCAGAGAGGCAAGTTATTCCAGAAATGAGTGGATTTGGCTTAAATCATTTTTATTGTTTGAGACTTTTCACACATGCATACAAAGTGTTCTGTTCAAATCTACCCTCTAGCAGTTGACATTTTATAGGTTCCTAACGTTAG
The DNA here is from genome assembly GCF_964271855.1 of Acomys minous. Classification (NCBI taxonomy): domain Eukaryota; kingdom Metazoa; phylum Chordata; class Mammalia; order Rodentia; family Muridae; genus Acomys; species Acomys minous. The sequence goes on along the minus strand of NC_140492.1, from coordinate 95,936,909 downwards.
GACGTTTCCCTGGACTTGAGCAGGAGTTTTCATAATGCAGGGGTTGATGGTGGCATTCCTTAGGGGACAGCCTGAATTTTCCATGGGCCTTGTGGCTCTCAGGCAGGGCTGGGGGTGGGGAATAAGAAGACCACGTTTGCAGCCTGAAGAGTGGAAAGGATTGTTTGGAAGAGGTAAACATCAGGTCATAAGCTTCTACAGCAGTGGTACTCAACCTGTGGGTCGCGACCCCCACGGGGTGTGTGTCACATATCAGATATCCTGCATATCAGATATATACAGTTTGATTCATAATAGCAAAATTACAGTTATTAAATAGCAATGAAATAATTTTATGCTTGGTTGGGGGGGGGTTCACCACAACACGAGGAACTGTATTAAAGGGTCTCAGCATTAGAAAGGTTGAGAAGCACTGGGCTAAAGAGTGAAGTGTACGTCTCCACCAGCTGTAGAAAAGGGAGCCCAATCCAGCCTTATCTAAGACACCGGTCTAAACATGTAGGGGAATAAAAGCTTGTTTTGTTTTTATTTATTATTATTTATTTTATATTATGTATGAGTGCTCTATCTGCCCATACACCTGCAGGCCAGAAGATGGCATCAGATCCCAGTATAGATGGTTGTGAGCCACCACGTAGTTGCTGGGAATTGAACTCAGGACCTCTTGGAAGAGCAGACAGTGCTCTTAACCACTGAGCCATCTCTCTAGGACACTATTATTATTTATTAATAATAATTCATAATGAAGCAGGATGCCTGGTATGTGAATGGGCCATAGCTTTGTCATTCAACTTATGCTGTGGTCCAAGGTTGACCAAACCCAGGCGTGTGAAAGTGCTATGGTATTTATTATGAGTAAGGCAGAAGGCTGGAGCTGAGAGGCGTGATAAACTAAAGTGCCAAGTGACTTGTGTTATCTGATCTATAATATCTAGGTATATAGCACCTATGAATTCATATTTCTGATTTAAAAACCACACAGATTCTTGTTATGTGTGGCTGGACACATTCATTGAAGTCTCAAAGGTGAGTAACTGTTTACAGGCTCATTTCATACTACAGTGCCACCTATGGTCCACTCCTGGGATTACACTTAGAAGTTAAATCTGTAGTCTGTAGTCCTTTGGACACATGGTGTAAGTATAAAATCTAGACTCATAGAAGAGTATGTGTGTGTGCCTGTGTGTGTGTGTGCCTGTGTGTGTGTGTGTGTGTGTGTGTGTGTGTGTGTGTGTGTGTGTGTGAAGGTCAGAGGGACAACTTGAGATGTCCCTCAGATGCCATCCACTTGTTTTTGAGACAGTGTCCCTAACTGGTCTGGAATCCATTAAGATTAGCTTAGCTGATCAGAGAGCCCCAGCCAGCTGCCTGTCTCCAGTTCCCCAGTGATGGGATAGCATGCTTAGCGTCTCTTACATGAGTTCTGGGCATTGACCTCACGCCCTCATGCTTACAAGACAGGCACTATACTGACTAAACTATTTCCTTAGCTCACTCTTTCCCTTTGGTTTTTACTTGAAACAGGGTCTTACTAAGTTGCCTAGGCTGTACTTGAACTTGCTCTGTAAGTCAAGTAGGCTTTGAACTTGCAATTTCCTGCATTAGCCTTCTAAGAAGTTGGGATTATAGGTATGCCTGACTACACCTAGCTCCTGACTTACCCCCTGCCCCCCCACCCCCCTTGGGTTTCCCTGTGCAGTCTTGGCTGTCCTGGACTTGCTTTGTAGACCACGCTGGCTTCGAACTCACAGAGACCCTCCTGCCTCTGCCTCCCTGAGTGCTGGGATTAAAGGTGTGTGCCACTACGTTGAGTCACTTTTATTGCCTATTTAATTAATAGTCGTCTAATTCTGCTTGAACCTTGGGAGAACAGAAACAGCTCTACTGAGTATTTTGTTCTATGCAGAAGTCCCTATTGGCCCCAGGGTCTATTCCAAGATTCCCAGTCGATGCCTGGAAGGGCAGATAGCACCAGACCATATTTATTTATTTATTTATGCATACATAAATTTAATCATCTGTTTATCTTTTTTTTGTAGTATGTGCATGCATATATGCATAGGTGTGTGAGACCATGGGTCCATGTCTGGTGTTTTCCTCTATCAGCCTCCATCTCATTTTTTGAGACAGAATCTCCCATTGAACCTGGAATTCACTTTTTTTTTTTTTTAGCTTGACTGATTGGCCAGCAGTCCCAAGCATCACCCTGTCCCCACATCCCAGTTAGGGACACCTGCTGCTCTGCACTCTGTCACCTGAGTGTGGGGATCTGAACGCGCTACCATGCCTGGCCCTTTCCCCCCCAGTTTCTAGGAGGTTTATTTTCTTTTATTTTTGAGATTGAGTTTCATGTAGCTCAGGCTGGCTTTTAAATTTCTGACCCTCCTGCCTCTACCTCTGCAGTGCTATATCCCAGGTGCGTACCATCACACTCAAGCGTTCCTGGGTTCTTTAAGGACAACAAACAGCAACTCATTTTCTCAGCAGTGACTTCTGTGACTGAAATGCCATTTGCCACATCCAGGAGCTTCTGACTGACATGGCCCTGTGGCTTTATTGCTTCTCTCCCGGTTTGAACTTTTAGGTCTTCTGTGGGAAAGCTTGTGTGGCTGTTTTCTATCCATTGATCTTTTCCCCCGGCCTAGCTGCAAGCTAACAGGTAGGAGGCTCCATGGCCATGTCCCCATGCTGTCACTAACCTTCCCCTTACCTGTTCTTACTCTTGTCAAACAGTCCTTTAAATCACGCTTAACGTTCAGAAGTTTGTAGAAGACACTTAGGTTTTCAAGGAATTGTGTCTTATTCAACAGTCCTGATCTTTATTAAAATTTTTTTTATTGGCTTGGAGGATTGTAGTGTGGGCTTTGTAAGGTTTGGAGTGGAGTTCTTGGCTTAGCAAACCATAGATTAAAACTTACATGTGGGGGGTGGGGTGGGGCTGGAGAGATGGCTCAGAGGTTAAGAGCACTGACTACTCTTCCAGAGGTCCTGAGTTCAATTCCCAGCAACCACATGGTGGCTTATGACCATCTATAATGTGATCTGATGCCCTCCTCTGGCCCGCAGGCATACATGCAGGCAGAGCACTGGATACATTAAAAAAAACAAAACAAAACAAAACAACAACAAAAAAAACTTACATGCGGGAAGAAAGAAAAAAAATCAGCCTAGTGATGCATAGCTTCATTAAATTATCTGCTTTTGACTAAATGCACTGGGATCGGCTGTGACTTTGCCATGCCAGGGTAGATGGCTTCGGTTTGCTTCTCTAGATTATTCTCCAGCCCAGAAAGGCACACTGCCTGGACAGCAAAGCCACCTGTATTCTCTGGCTTTTGGCAGGATAGGAGGAGGGAGGGAGTGACTCTGGTCTGTGCGTTTATTTCTGTAGTGAGGTTGCCATAGGCTGCCGTGTCTCTCAGCAATCATTGCTCTTGTCTAGGTGGTAGCTAACTCAGGCTCACCCTCTGGGTCTTCCGTCCGCAGGGAGCCTTCTTGGTCTTTTGGGGATAGTGACGGATGCACTGCCACTATTTCTTTTTACTGTTCAAACCCTTTAAATAAAACCTCTTCAAATTTCCCATCTTGCGTGTTTCATTTGTTCTGTTCTTTGAAGATGTGTGTGTGTGTGTGTGTGTGTGTGTGTGTGTGTGTGTGTACTCAACTGATATAGAAAGTTTAAAATTCTGAAGGAAAAGGTTATGCTGTTTTAAGTTTAAATGAATTATATGACGAAATAGTCTTGGTCACTCAGGGCACAAAGTATAGAAAAAGGATCGATAAAACATATGTAGTCATTTTTTTTAATGTAAATTTTATTTTGGTGCCAGGCTTGACCACAGCACCTCCACACATACTTAGCAGGAACTATTGCATTGATCTAGGTGTCCTCATGCCAAAACCATGTTTTTTAAAAAAATGTCAGAAAATCTAGCTAAGACCTTTTTTTTTCTTCTTCCAAGAATACCCAATGCGAACTTCAAAAAGGGTTACTGATATCTAAAAGTTTTCAAAGTGTTGGTGTCTCAGTTAGTGTTTCTGTTGTTATGACAAATACATGACCAAACTCGACTGGGGGATGAAAGGATTTATTACATATTATAACACTCGAGTCACACTCCATCACTGTGGGAGGTCAGGGCAGGAGCTCAAGGCAGGAACCTGGAGGCAGGAACTGAGGCAGAGGCCATAGAGGATGCTGCTTACTGGCTTTCTCAGACTGCTTTCTTATACAACTAAGGACCACCTGCCCAGGGATGCACCACCGTGAGCTCTGCCCTCACACCTCAATCATTAAGCAAGACAATACCTTATAGACTTACCAGTCATACGGAGGAATTTTCTCAATCAAGATTTCCTCTTCCAAAATGACTCTGGCTATGTCAAGTTGGAAAACAGATCAAACCAAACCAAGCCAAACAAAAACAATTAACCAGGACAGTTGGTAAAATTCTGCTCACACCTCTCTCTTTTCGATAAGGAGTTTTCCATTTATTTGCTTGCTTGTTTGTTTTAGTTCATGTGTGAATGCATGTGTGTGTGTGTCTCTGTGTGTGTGTGTCTGTGTGTGTGTGAGAGTTGGTTCTCTTCTTCCTCCATGTGAGTTTTGGGGAACGAACTCATGTTGTCAGTCTTGGTGAGCTGCCTTTCAGCCCTCTGCTGACATACCTCAAGAAAATTAACAGTTTCCAGAATATATAGTGGACAGGCAAAGGTATAAATAGATAAGTCACAGATGGAAAGTGTATATGAGAAGATGCTCAGGATAGGACAGTGGAAAACAAGAACTAAGTAAAATAGTGCTTCATTCATCGGAATGGCAAAAAAGTCATATAATAGTCTGGAGGGGTGGGTGCAAGTGTGAATTGGCACAGCCACTTTGGAAAGAAATTTAGCAATATTTTGTAACGTTGAAAGTAAGCATAAGGGGCTGGAGAGATGGCTCAGAGGTTAAGAGCACTGGCTGCTCTTCCAGAGGTCCTGAGTTCAATTCCCAGCACCTACATGGTGGCTCGCAACCATCTGTAATGTGATCTGGTGCCCTCTTCTGGTGTGCATAAAGACAGTGTACTCATATACATAAAATAAATAAATCTTTAAAAAAAAAAAGAAAGTAAGCATAACATAGACTTCAACAGTTCTATCTCTGGGCTTCCATTGGTCCAGGAAAGCTGTTGTGCATATGTCCACTGGGAAACACATACAAAGGTATATATATTGCGGTATTATCTGTGAGGGAGGGAGATAATAAATAAGCTAATTATTCATTAAAAGAAGAATGTCTAAATAACTACTATGTGTTAATATGATGAGATGATGCGGAGTGAACAAGGGCAATATGTCAACCAGCAAACAAGGAGTGCTGTTAAACAGTAATTTGTAGAAAGAAAGTGCTAACCTCCAACTTCCCCCTGTGTGTGTGTGTGTGTGTGAGAGAGAGAGAGAGAGAGAGGGAGAGAGAGAGAGAGAGAGAGAGCGAGAGAGAGAGGGAGAGAGGTGGGGTGGTGGTGGTGGTGGTGGTGGCGGCGGTGGAGCAGAGTTTGGGCCTGCGTGTGCCACAGTGCAGAGGTGGCGATCAGAGTACATGAGCACTTGCCACGCATCTTGTTGGGCAGGGTCTCTCTTGTCTCTGCCGCTGTGCTCCATATTCCAGCCTAGCTGGGCCACGAGCTTCCAGGCAACTCTTCTGTGTTCCCCTCCTATCTCTCTGGGGGTGGTGAGATTATAGACATGAGCTACTTACATCTTGTTTTTATCTGAGTTATTAGATAAAGACTTTCAACCTGCTGAACCATCTTCCTGGCCTCCCTTCCCCAAAGGAATCATTCTTTAATTTACATTCGGGGGAGAGCTGAATCCCAACCACTAGACCACCAGGGACAAGGCTTTAGCTTGCGTTTGGAATCTCATCTCTTCTTACGCTGACCTAGGGTCTCTTATTTCTTGTCCCTTTCTCATCCTGTGACTTTTGGGATGACGTCTCTGCTGCAGTCCACATTGCCAAAGGGTGTCTGTGGATTGCTGAAAATCTCAGAGTTAATTGGCGGCCCTGAGAAAGGAAAGTAGTTTACTGAAGAGTAAAACATTCTTTTAGTCAGGGACATGAGGAGTCTTTGCAAAACTGTTTTCCATCACCTGCGAAGTTTCCCATAAGCCCACTGAAGTTACCCACAAGCCCACTGTCTTTCTTGTTTTATTTCCCCTTTGAACTTGGCAGGTCACTTTGTTGGGATAAGGGAAAACAACATCCTTACAGCAGCCAAGGTCATGATTCTCGAGCCAGAATGGTGCATCTTAGAGCAGAAAGACCCCTTTGCCTAGCTTTCCGATGCTGAAGAATGGAGAGGCCCAGGGGCATTAAGAGACTTACCGAGGGGCAACCATATTACTGTAAAGCGTATAGCTCACACGTGTCACTGTCTTAACTACACGAGAGGAGATGTGTGATCAGAGATGAGGCAGCTGGTCCAGGGCACCACAGATAGCTTGGCGGAGAGCTTAGGCATGGAGTTCGCTCGCTCTCCTGCTTTCCAATTTGGTGCTCATGGATACCGCATGGCTTCTGGGCATGGTAAGGAATTTAGAAATAGCTTGTCCGCTCTCTAGCACTCCATTTTATTTTCCTGTCTATCTGTGGTAACCTCAATCCCTGTGACTGGAACGTACACACGTTCGCAAAATTAAATTGTATTTGCTATTTGAGAAAGCACATGGTATGATACTAAAAGGCACAAAAGGGCATACACGCTGGGAATAACAGTCTCCTTCATCCTCCTGCCCTCCAGCTTTCCAGTCCAGTCTCTGTCTGTCTGTCTGTCTGTCTGTCTCTGTCACTGTCTCTGTCTGTTATCCATCCCTTCTGACCTCACCCCAGTCTCTTGTGCGTCCTCTGAGTAAGATGTACTAACAGAAGCCAACACACATGTGCACTTGTAATCAACAAAGGAAAGCATACTGTGCTTGCTTCTCAAGCATCTGAGAGATTTTGGATACCAAGACTTATGTGTAAACATAGAAGGGACCCGTTTGCCAGCAGGGAGGCATGTCTGGGGGGACTAAGTGAAGCCCTCGATGCTCCTTACACCCAGTTCAGAATGGAAGCTGGCCTTGAACGTGACATTCAGACACTGGGGCTGTAAAGTCAGAGAGATTCAGAGGCGAGGGGCCAGCTGGGACTTTATAGCTTGTCACATACAAAGACAAATTGCTCCGAGAACAGAGCCGCGTTCCAAAAGATAGCAAGGCACTAAAGTTTTGTAGCTCACGAGATTGATGAAAGGCTCACTAGCAACTAACTGGATAGTTAAAATGTGGTAAGGCAGTAATTGCATTTAAATGTGTGAAAATGGGATTTTGAAGTTTCCAGAGAGAAACTATTGGAAATGTCTGTGCTGGAAATGTGCTATATTAGTTATGGTCAAACCATGAACGGAGTAGTACGAGGCTGTCAAACAAATGTGTTTGGATCCATATATACCGACATGGACACTTTCCCAGGAAGTCAATAAATGGAAAACTCAAGATAAAGGCCAGTGAGTGAGTGTCTTAGGCGGAGATCTCCAGAAGCAAAAATAGAGGTTGTAGGAGAGGGTTCTCCTAGGAGGATTCTCCTAGGGATTCTCTGCAGAATACAGCAACAGGGAACCGTGACTTAAGTCTTAGCAGCCGAGAATGGACTTCACTAGCTAGAGATGGGTTGGGCAGAGTCTAGCAGCAGCCATTGCCGAAGGTGTACTACACGTGACTGCCATGTGTGAGAAGGGACATGTGTGTACTTGCGTCTATCTTGCACAGGCTGGAACCTTAAGAGCAGAGCCTCCAGCTCAACACCCTGGAGGCCTCAAGTCCCTAAGGCTTCAGTGGGTAGATCTGTCTTGAAATATGACGGATTGCTGTGTAAGTCTTCCTGTTATTGTTTGCATATCTTCAAACATTCTCCTGAGAGGAGGGTCCATAGACTTTTCCAGACATCTGAGGGGTCTGTGGGATGGACAGACAGAGTGAGAGCACAGTAGTAGCTGTGCTTAGAGTCCTAGGAATGGGGGAGATGGATAATAGGGGTTTGGAATGAGGAATGGGATAGAAGTTTCCCTATATTTTGCGTGTGTATGCACATGCGTGTGGAGACCAGAAGCTGACCTTGGACGTCACTCCACCTTTTTTTTTGTAGTTGTTGTTGTTGCTGTTGGGTGTGCAAGTGCACACATGTGTGTGCTAGGGAATGCATGTGAGGGTTGGTCCTTGTCTTATTCTACTTCTGTCAGGCTCCTGTCTTGAGTTTCTAGTGGCTCCCCATATCCATGTATCTCCTGCAGTGCTGGGATTACAGATTCATGCTCCACTGTGCACTGAACACAGGCTGCCTACTCCCATAGCAAGCATGTTACCACTGAGTCTTTTCCCAGTTCCTCCCCTTCCCCCCTCTCCCTCTCCCCCTCCCTCCCTCCCTCCCTCCCTCCCTCCCTCCCTCCGTCCCTCCCTCCCTCTCTCTCTCTCTCCTCTCTCCCTCCTTCCCTCCCTTCCTGCTCCCTCCCTCCATTCTTTTCTTCTTTCTTTCTTTTTGTGAGACAGGGTCTCACTGTCTCTGGCTGTTTTGGAACTCACTGTACAGATCAGGCTGGCCTCAAAAATCAGAGGGATCTGCCTGCCTCTGCCTCCTGAGTGCTGGGATTAAAGCCGTGGCCCGTTCTCACAAGCTCATCTTGTTTGTTTGTTTTTGAGACAGAGTCTTCCATTAGGATGTGGGCTCTGACTGGGTAGGTAAAGCTGGCCATTCATTGAGCCTTAGATATCTGCCTGTCTCTACTTCTCCAGAGCTGGGGCCATAAGCATGTGCCACCATGCCTGATTTATTTTTATGTGGGTATTGGGAATTGAGCTCAGACCTTCATACTTGTGTAAATAATACTTTCTGACTAAGATACCATCCTATTTTAAGGAATATGTGTATGAATAAGAGTCCATCAGTGATGAAGAACACTGGCTACTCCTGCAGAGGCCCTAGATTCTCTCCCCAGCATCCACATGGCAGCCCACAAATATTTTTAACTCCAGTTCCAGGGGGATGTGATGCCTTCTTTTAGCCTGCTGGGGCATCAGGCACAGACAGATGTGGCATACATTTTTATGGCCAGGTAAATGCTTTGTATACATAAAATAAAATAAATCTTTTAAAGATTTTTAAAAAAATTTTTATTTTATGTGTATGAATGCCTTGTCTGCATATATGTGTGGGCACCTTGTGCGTGTCTGGTGCCTACAGAAGCCAGAAGAGGGTGTTGAGGAGTTCCCTGGAACTGGCATTACAGACAATTGTGAATTACCATTTGTGTGGTAGGAATTGAACCAGTGTCCTCTGCAAGGGCAGCCAGTGCTCTTAATTGTTCAGTTATCTCTTCAGTCCCTAAATAAATGAACCTTTAAAAATATATGCATGAACTATATTCTGAAAAGATTAAAAATATCTCTGTCTGTCTCCGAGTGTGTGTGTGTGTGTGTGTGTGTGTGTGTGTGTGTGTGTGTGTGTGTGTATGCAGGTGTCACATTTTTTTCCCCTTCACTCACCTGGAACTCAGCAAGGTAGATTAGGTCAGCTGGCCAGGCAGCCCCAGGGATCAGCCTGTCTCCACCTTAACAGCACAGGGAACGCAAGTGTGTACCACCACACGTGGCTCTTAAAATGGAGGTTCTGAGGAATTGAAATGGCATGTTTGTGTCTAACTGAGCTAACAGTCCCAGCTCAATGTATTTTAGAACATTACACAACTGCTCCAAAGATCCAGGGAAAAGAGAAAGAGGAGAGTGTGCTGACTAGTTATATGTCATCTTCGTGCAGCTAGCGTCATCAGAGAGCCTCAGTTGAGAAAGTGCCTCCATAAGACCAGGCTGTAGACAAGCCTGCCAGGCATTTTCTTAATTAGTGATTGATGGGGGAGGGCCCAGCCCATTGTGGGTGGGGCCATCCCTGGGCATGTAGTCCTGATTCAATAAGAAAGCAAGCCAAGCAAGCCATGGAGAGCAGGCCAGTCAGCAGCACCCCTCCATGGCCTCTGCATCAGCTCCTGCCTCCAGGTTCCTGCCCTCTTTGAGTTCCTGTCCTGACATCCTTCAGCGATGGACATGTAAGCCAAATACACCCTTTCCTCCCCACGCTGCTTTGGTTGTGGTTTTCCACACCGATGATTACTCTAACGAGGAGAGAGCAAAGGGGAGGCAGCATTGCACAGGTGGGCCTGATTCTTCTAGAATTTCTCCCCAGTCTTGCTGCCTAGGTTGCCTTTCTGTTTAGTGCCATTTCTCTGGGTGCGTGCCTTCCTTCCCGAAGGTCTTCTGTGTCTTTGATGTCTGCATCTGATTTTGAAGGTGTTTTAGCATACTTGGATGGAACCCTGTATGATCTTTTACTAATTTTTTTTCCCTCAGATTCCTTATCAAATGATCCTAACCCAGAGTCACCTCTTAACGTAACCATATATGCTTGCAATAGGAGACTGCTGTAATTTGTGTACAATCATGTGTTAAAGTGTGCTTTTAAATGAGGAAAATGTTTTTTATAATGGGAATAAAATTTGGGGGTTGCTTTAAACTTGGACTCTTGAAGGTTTTTAATCAGAACAAGCTTGAGGACACTTGATGTCTCTCTATTATTCACAGTACATTTATAAAACGGATTTACAAAATTCCTCCTCTCGGGATTTGAAAATGGATGTGCACACCCCACCGTTTTTGTTGCCAAGGGAGCACACATCTGCCCTGGAAAGCTTTCCTGCAGAGTAATGTCAGCAGAGATAGATGAATGAGCGTACACACGGTTCTGGAATAATAGTGCAGTTTAGCTAAAGGATGATGTCATCTCTTTGCTGTGGTAGCTGCCATCCTAAGTAGCACAAAATCCACCCAGGCTAGAGAATGAATTACAAGGACATTGCGCTGGCAAGGTGAGATGGAAAAAAAAAAACCCAGTAAAATTTAATTTAAAAAGAGGGGATCTTTGAAAAGATCCAGTTTGCAATGTATTTTTCTTGTGTAAGGTCTTGATCTAATTACCGTATCATAATTTGCCGTAATTTTGGATTAGCAGGAAAGATGCAAAGCTTACTCCTAATAACTGGATTGCAATAGGTACACTCATATACCACCAGACTATAATTAGGTATGTTATAATTGATTTCAGTCTTTAAAGGGCACATTTAAATGCCAGCAAATAGAGATGCCTTTTACTAGTTAAACCCACTCACTACATTACCACGTACCTCAGGGTGACACTGGGAAAAGGTATGCTGGGTTTTCTCTGGATACTAGAAAAAGAATGCCATCATCCTGAAAGTGGTTTGAGACTCTGTATTGCTTTGGAGGTCAGTATTAACTCAGTGCCTTCAAACTTCGGATGAGACTAAGGATGACCTTGAACTCCTGATCCTCTGTCCACGCTTGCTCAAATGCTGGGATTGCAGGTGTTTTTACCATGCTCAGCCTTTCTCCCACATCTCTATTATCTATCTATCTATCTATCTATCTATCTATCTATCTATCTATCTATCTATCATCTATCCGTGTATTTATTTATGATACAGGGCCTTATTACAAAGCCCAGCTTGATCTTGAACTCATGGTCCAGTCTCAGCTTTCCACTGCAGGCTGGGGTTAGAGGCATGTGCCACCATGACCAGCTTTCCACATTACTTTTTTTCCTTTTTTGGCTGGAGTGCAATCAAAACTTGTATCTCGTTCTCTCCTTCTCATTTTTCCCTCCCTCCTCCCCCCTGCCCTGCAGTACTGGGTGTGGAACCTAGGGCTCTACTATGCCCAACCCCCCTTTTTTTACTTTTTGAGACAAAGTCTCATTAAATTGCCTGGCCTGGCAGTGAATTAACTCTACAGTGCAGGCAGGTCTTGAAGTCACCAGTGTCCTGACTCAGCTGCCCAAGTAGCTGGGGTTATAGGCAAGTGCCACCAGCCATGGCCTTCTCCCTGCCTCCCAGTGTCCAGAGAGACTGTGTGAATTTCTTTTTTTTTTTCAAAGATTTATTTATTTATTATTATATATACAGTGCTCTGCTTGCATGTAGTCCTGCAAGCCAGAAGAAGGCGCCATATCACATTTATGAGCCACCCTGTGGTTGCTGGGAATTGAACTCAGGTCCTTTGGAAGAGCAGGCGGTGCTCTTAACCACTGAGCCATCTCTCCAGCCCCCTGTGTGAATTTCTGAAGAGGCACAGATAATGACTGGGAGGAATATATGCTCTCGTTAGATTACATCAGAGAGTCAAATTTCAAAGCTAGGCTATGACGTCATGGAAAAGGGGGAGAAAGCAGAAGTGGAGAGAGGGACTAAAAAAGTGTGACGAGCTGTTGCTTATTGAAAAAGCAAATCTGGGCCTGGAGAGATAGCTCAGAGGTTAAGAACACTGCCTGTTCTTCCTAAGGGTCCTGAGTTCAATTCCCAGAAACCACATGGTGACTCACCACCGCCTATAATGAGATCTGATGCCCTCTTCTGGGGTGCAGGTGTGCATGCAGGCAAAACACTTATATTTAATAAATAAATAAGTCTTTAAAAAAAAAAAAGAAAAAGCAAATCTGCTGTTTGAATAAAGGTCAAAGGTCTTCCATTGTGCTGCATGCTGGGCCTTCTTTTGAACAACAAGTGCCAAGATAAGGAGGCAGAAGGAACTAAGCCGATGATTAATAGCAATACACATTTACGAAACATCAGCAACAAACTCACAAGGCTATTTCATTCCCAAGCACGTTTCTACACATCACAGGTGGAACAGTGCTTCTGTGAATACCGTTCTGAACATAGGGTTTAGTTGCAGAAGCTATTTTTGTGGCTTAGGGGAACAAATTGTTCATTGAAACAGAACTTTGCTGATCTGGTTTCAAAGAATTCTCTTCTGCGAATGGTTCTGTAAAGCAGATGGGAATCAGTACAGGCATACTAGGTAATAAAAACTGTTCTTTTGGTATATAATATACTTTTTGCTTTAAAAGCATTAGTATGCAAGGCACTGTGGCAGGGACTGAAAAGCAGAAGTAGGAAGAGATAATATTTGAAATCTGTACATGCTCTGTATATTGCAAAGCTAGACCCCACGGAAGCGGGGAATACTGCCCTCACTCTGCTGATGAAAAGACACTTCTGGGAAAGAGGAACGGAAACCTCAGAGTGGCTTATGAAATAAAGCACACACATGTCTCTGTCTTGGTCTCTCGTTGTTTTGACTCCTGCCATTGAAGAGTCCAGAGCTGCCACTTTTGGGGGAGCCTTGAAAGCGATAGCCCACCAGGACCTTCAGAACCCAGATGCTCTTGACACTGCCCAGTTCTGTTTCTCTATGATGCAGTTGACTAGGGTTAGTCAGGCCACAGATGATGACTTCTGAGCTGAATGCACCAAGGCGGGCAGGGCTGTCCCCCTGCAGGGAAAAGGGTGTTTCTTTTTATCTGAGTATGGAGTGGGCAGATGTAAACAAGAGACGACCAACCAGAAGTTAACAAGATGACATGATAAGGAAGACTTAAATCCATGCTAGAAGCCAAAGGAGACTCTGGGGGGTTGTTTTTCTTTTAAAAACAACTTTACTGGTTGGAGAGATAGCTCAGTGGTTAAGAGCACTGTCTGCTCTTGGAGAGGTCCTGAGTTCAATTCCCAGCAATCACATGGTGGCTCCTAACCATCTGTAATGAGATCTGGTGCCCTCTTCTGGCCTGCAGATGTACATGCAAATAGAGCACTCATATGCATAAAATAAATAAATACAAACCCTTACAGGTTATTTTTATTTTTATTTATGTGTATGTATGTGAGCCTACGGTCAGCACATGGGCACCATGGCTATTTGGAGTCCACAGAGCCCAGAGAGGGCTTTGGATCCCTTGAAACTAGAGTTAGAGACAGTTCTAAACCACTGACTGGCTGCTAGGAAACCAACCCTGGGTCCTCTGTAAGACAGCAGCTTTCTTAACTGCTGAGCCATCTCCTTAGCTCAGGGGCTATCCTTCAATTGGGTATAGCTGAGGAGAGAGAGATACAAGAAAACTGTATGTGACAAGTTGGTTGTTTTAGACGGAGACTCCTCCCCTGTCAGGACTTGGCTGAGAGACTCCCCAGTGGATGGCTTTGTCCATCTCCCTTTGTCTTACGTGTAACACACACAGATGGGTGTGATGACAAAACCCCCTCTACCTGGGCTGCTGGTGCAGGCTGGCTGCTGGATCCTACCCTGGCCCGCCTCCAAACCGAGACCTTCAATTTTTAGCAGGATCCTAAGAGAGTTGGGCCTGCCTAGTCTTGCACCCTGCTTGCCAGGCTACTCTGATAAAGGGGTGCCCTGATGTCATTTTCCTTTTGTGTGGCTCCTCTGCCTGCTTGAGCACCTGTGTTTAGAATGCTAACTCTCATCTCAGGTCAAAATAATCTTCATCAACATTAACATTGGACCACGACCATGATTCTCAAATGGAAGCCTTAAGATTATGTGTAGGTCTTTTGATGCCTTGGGAAGGAAAATGAAAATACAAAATATGTCTAACAGTTTTGGTAGGAACTCACTGAACACAACCTTGCAGGCTAGGTGGCATTCAGTAATACTTTAAGGGCTGGAGAGATGGCTCAGAGCTTAAGAACACTGGCTGCTCTTCTGAGAGGTCCTGAGTTCAATTCCCAGCAACCACATGGTGGCTCACAACCATGTGTAATGGACTCTGAATCCCTCTTCTGGTGTGCATCAAGACAGAGCATTCATATACGTAAAATAAATAAATACATCTTAAAAAATATTAAAAAAACAAAACAAAACAAAACCGCGCATGGTGGCACTTGCTTGTAATCCCAGCACTCTGGGAAGCAGAGACAGGCAGATTTCTGTGAGTTCGAGATCAGCCTGGTCTACAAAGTGAGTTCAGGACAACCAAGCCTAGACAGAAAAACCCTGTCTTGAAAAACCAAACCAAAAACCAAAACCAAAACCAAACAACAACAACAACAACAACAACAACAACAACAACAATAACACAATTAACCAAAAACCAACCCCCCCCCAAAAAAATCAGTTCTTTGACTACAAATTCAGTTGCTTTTCTAGCTAATTGATCTATTCACATTTTTGGCTGTGAGTTTATTTAAACTCTGGACTACATGAAATCAAGATAGGCTCTTTGCTTTCAGAGGAATAAACAGGCTCATTTAACTGTCTGAAAGACGAATACACAACAAACCGTAATGGTGAGGTACAGCAGGCTCTAAGCTCAGTCTTGCTCTCTCTCTCCATCTTCCTGTGCCTCGTCACTGAGGAACTGGTCGGGTACCACTGAGCTAATGTAAGTGGCACTGGCTGCGTCAGGGCTCCCATGTGCCTTGGTCTTGTCTCAGGTCTCTTTCTTCTTTCCAGGGCTAACTACTAAATACTCTTCTTGGTCTATATTGTCCTAATTATTCCAGTTTTCCTTGTTGATTTCATGGAAGTCTTTTTTCTAACATAGCAGCTACTGGCTTCAGCTGAGCAAAGCTCCTCATCTCTCCAAGTGATAAGTACCCCTTGCTTAGCTCATTGCTGTTTTTCCTGCAAGACTAGCATCCTCCTGTTCTTCAGCCCAGGCCCATCATTTCGCCCACCTCCTCAGTTTCCCCTACACTTCCCTTTTGCAAGTTATTTCATGATGGGAAATATTTTTTTTTTTTACCTGATTGAAGTTAAGGCAAAACAGCTAAGTTTTTTTGTTTTTGTTTTTGTTTTTTTTTTGGGGGGGGGGGGGACAGAGTTTCTCTGTGTAGCCTTGGCTGTCCTGGACTCACTTTGTAGACCAGGCTGGCCTCGAACTCACAGTTATCCGCCTGCCTCTGCCTCCCGAGTGCTGGGATTAAAGGCATGTGCCACCACACCTGGTTGGCAAAACAGTTCAGTTTGAACGGCATCTGCAGTAGAGACAGTTTTGTCACAGGCAGAGTATAAATGCGATGATATTTTCCTGCCAATGATATCCAATGCCCTGTCTCTCCCCAGCTCACCAGATAATAACTTGGGCCTTACTGTTTTATCCTTTGTACCAGGGTTCTCAACATGTCTTACATGAAAAGGCTCTATGCTAAATTAAATTTGGAAGGTTCTGGATTAGAGTCATATTGGCTTTTTTGCTGACTATTTTTTTTTCCTCCCCGCAACCCTGACTGCAATGTTAATTTCTTCTGTGCATTTCCCAAGTGGATATTAGCGTTCCGCAAAACATATTGGGAAGTGTTTTTTTTTTTTTCTTGCTCTAGTTAGCCAGCCTTTGACCTGGATGAAGTTAGGCTGATGTCAGCATCGTGTCACCTCTGAACAAAACAAAACAAAACAAAACAAAATAAAACAAAGCCCCAAAAACAAACTAAACCAAAACAAAAAACCCCAAGACTGACAAAAACCCAAGCCCACACTGATAGAAAATACCACCTCCTTGTCTCCAGAAAGCAATATGCGCCTGTCAGGATAGATGTTTCTGGAAGAGGGAGCAGATGGAGACCATGCCGTTCAGCAGCATCTTCACAAACCTCTTTTCCTAAAGACCCCTTGCCACCCCAGCTGCTTGCTGTATCTCTCTCCTCTCTTTTCTGCAGACTCCAGCT
The DNA here is from genome assembly GCF_964271855.1 of Acomys minous. NCBI lineage: Eukaryota > Metazoa > Chordata > Mammalia > Rodentia > Muridae > Acomys > Acomys minous. The sequence goes on along the minus strand of NC_140492.1, from coordinate 95,920,302 downwards.
GTGTGATTTCTCCTCTTGCCTTCTAGATCTGTGATGTTCTTTCAAGGTGGGCTCCTTACTCCTATGGCGTGGCACTGGAGCACTGCGTTCTCTCTTCTGCCAATGTAAAGGTTAGGTGCAGAATCCTTAGTTTCCCTGGATCTGTGATTCTAGGTAGCAAGGTGCCTTAAGGTAGAAGACAGACCCTAAAGTGAGGGGTGTTGTTAACAGCAATGTTTACCTTCTTCTATCTTATTTGAGATTCGTAGAAATAACAGCAATTGAGTAGGACAATTTTCTTTCTTTCTTCTTTCCTTACTTCCTTCTTTCTTTCTTAATTTATGAATTTTTTTTATTAATGTAGGAGTCCTCTGTCTGTGTGTACAACTGCTGCCAGAAGAGGGCATCAGATCCCTTTATAGATGGTTGTGAGCCACCATGTGGTTGCTGGGAATTGAACTCAGGACCTCTGGAAGAGCAGCCAGTGTTCTTAACTGCTGAGCCATCTCACCAGCCCCGAGTGTAGGACAATTTTCAAGACTCATAAATCGTAATAATTCTGAGCCTTGTGTGGGACAGGATCTCTATGTAGTTCTGATAGTCCTGGAGCTTGCAGTGTAGACCAGGCTGGCCTCAAACTTACAGAGATCCCCCTGCCTCTGCTCATCCTCCTGAGTACTGTCTCCTTCCTGTTCCCCTTTCCCCAAGGTGCAGTTTTAGACTCCTCTCTTTGATGACTTCTCTGACCACTGAAGCCTGTAGTAATCTTCTCACCAATAGTAAGTGAATTAGGCTTCTTTAGCATCTGTGTTGTGCTGGAGAACGGTGTGGTAAATGACAAAGTTCTAACCCTGGAAGAATATACTACTTTAAATCATAGCTCATTTCCTTTGCCACTGGACGCCATCCATTAAACAGCTTCTGGAAACACCAAATGCTGCCTCCTAGAGTTATGCGATTTGGGAGGTGGTCTGATTACATTAATTCATTGTTAAATTAATTTGTTATGTTATTTTTTGCAAACCAATTCTAATATCAATTTTTTTGAGAGTGAGAATTATATTTTGACAACTTTTTTTTTTGTTTTTTTTTGAGACAAGGTTTCTCTGTGTAGCCTTGACTGTCCTGGACTCACTTTGTAGACCAGGCTGGCCTTGAACTCACAGCGATCCGCCTGCCTCTGCCTCCCGAGTGCTGGGATTAAAGGCGTGCGCCACCACGCCCGGCCCGACAACTTTTTTTTTTTTAATCTTTGTTTGTTTGTTTTCAAGACAGGGCTCACTGCATAGCACTGGATGTCCTGGAACTCAGTATTTGTATCTTTATACAAAATTAATCATGCTGGAGCTGGGCATGGTGGTGCATGCCTTTAATTCCAGCACATGGGAGGCAGAGGCAGGCAGATCACTGTGAGTTCGAGGCCAGCCTGGTCTACAAAGCCAGGATATCCAAGGCTACACAGAGAAACCCTGTCTCAAAAAAACAAAAATAAAATAAAATAAAATGGCATGCTGTCACAATTCAAGAACTACTTGAGTTATTGGACCAACTTTAATGGGGAGATTAGTGAGTTAATGTGCACACTGTTGGGAAGACAGCTGATACCGATTCCTTATGTATCGCAGTGAGAGAGTGGTGGGGAAGATAGAACACCCATTTTTATAACGTTCTCTAGAGCATTAAAAAAATGTTATCTAAAAATACCGGAGCAAACATTTATTGACACAAACTCTTTAGGGTTCTGCAAGCTGCCAAGGAAGTGATGTCAGAGATACTAGCAATTTCTATAGAGTAGAATAACAACTTAAAAAAGGAAAGAAAGAAAGAAAGAAAAAAAGAGAACAAAATCAACAGGTAAAGAAAGACAGAGGTAAAAGATGATGCTATTGTCGGGCGGTGGTGGCACACGCCTTTAATCCCAGCACTCTGGAAGCAGAGGCAGGTGGATCACTGTGAGTTCAAGGCCCACCTGGTCTACAAATCAAGTCCAGGACAGCCAAGTCTACACAGAGAAACCCTGACTCAAAAAACAAAAACAAAAACAAAAACAAAAAAAGATGATGCTATTTAGTTACATCTTTTGCTACATAACAACTCAGTCCAAACCAAGGGGCTGAAAAACAATAATCATTTATTTTCTCACCATTGTGCGGCCCAACAGGCTTCTGCTGGATGGTCTCTCAGCTCCGTGTGATGCAGACGTGGTTGGTCAGCCAGGAGCTTGGCTGGAGTAGGAACATCCAAGATAACCTTTCATTGTCCAGGGCGGTCAGCTTGGGATGCTTCACTGGGGGGAGCCAAGGCTTTTATATGCACAGCAGCTGCCTTCCCAAAGAGGGAAGAAAAAGTTGCCAATTTTTTTCTTAAGCTCCGAGCTTAGAAGTCTTAGAGCATCATTGCCAATTTATTCTATTGGACAAGATGAGTGACAGGACCAGTCTGGATGTTAGGAGAAGAGAAAAATAGTGGTATGCCCGGGAGGAGTGAATTTCTAGCCATATTGGGTACTGTGTCTGACATATATTTACAGTCACATCTAGCATGTGCAGTAAGGACTGGACACGTGTCTCGACTATCTGAACTGCAGCGTAGAAATAGCTACGGATTCACACAGTGGAAGGATACTCAGGAGTAGAAAGGAAGGAATTACGAATGTATGATGTCACATGCATGCAACCCTCACACACCAGGCCGGCCGTGTCGTATAGGTTCGTGTACCTGAAGTGTCTAGAAAAAGCAGCTTTACAGAGACAAAGAGAGGACTCGTGGTTGCTTGAGGTGGGAGAGGAGGTGGCACTAATTGTAAATGAGCATTGAAGGTGTTACTGAGGTAATAAAAAAAAAGCTCTAAAATTAGATTATGCAGCAACGGTTGCACATTTCAGCGTGTTTACCAAAAAGTGTTGAATTGTACTCTTAGAAGCAGGGAATCTGGTGGTATGCAAATCATATCTTAATAAAGTTGTCAAGCCATGGGGCGGTGGCTTCCAATTCAAAAGACACATTCCTTCACAATTTCAAGTTAATTTGAGTAAGTGTAGAGCAAGTTAATTTTCCCATAGGAATACACGTAGAGAGGGGATGGCATTACTTCTCTTTTATTTTCTGATGTGGGTGTGTGTAAGGTGTGTGTAAGGTGTGTATGCACATGTGTATGCAGAAGCCAGAGGAGGGTGTCAGGTGTCCTCTTCCATTACTCTATACCTTGTTCCTTGAGGCAAGGTCTTTGGCTGAACCTTGAGCTTGCCTTTCTCAGCTGGGTTGACATAAAGGCCCAGGCTTCCTCCTGTCTACATCCCTCTCAGTGCTAGAGTTAGAGGCGCTCAGGGGACCTAGCTTGGCTTGTTCTGCGGATGCTGCAATCTGAGCTCGGCTCCCAGTGCTTCTGCGCAAGCGCAAGTGTTCTTAGCTTCTGAGCCTTCGCTCCAGCCCTGGTACAAACCGGGCCAATTGGGGCCTATTTACTTAAACTTTTGATTCCTTTTAAAATATATATTTTTAAAAAATTATATTTGTGTGTGTCTGTGTGTGTGTGTGTGTGTGTGTGTGTGTGTGTGTGCGCGCGCGCGCGCGCTTGTGTGGCACACCTTGCATGTGGCAGTTAGAGAACAACTTATACGACTGGGTGTTTTCCTTTTACAATATGGGTCTCAGGAACTGCAGCCTAGGCAGCAAATGCTTTTCCCTGCTGAGACACCTTACTGGCCTTCATCTTTCCATCTGCAGCTGTGCTCACTCCTAGTTTAACCAGGCTGATAGCTAGCCTTCCCTAAAAGTTTTTCACGCAGTCCCCAGCTATGGCCTTTCCAGGGTTGTCTCTTAGCTTATAACAAGCACTTACATGGTACATCTGGATGACACAGCTATATACTAATCAAAAGACTTATTTATGGTTAATAACAGTCAAATTAAACACGAGATGGCCACTAAGAGCCCTAACCAAAGTTTAGTTTATGCATACCATAGTGTCTTCTGCAGATTAAAGATTGCATTTACTTTTGCTAACCAGTTACATTGACATATTTTTATTAGTTATTTTTCTAATTGTTGGGACTAAATACCTGATAAAAAGCAACTTGGAAGTGTTTAACTTAAGGTTTGAGGGGACACAGCCCATTATGGCGAACACATGGCAGCAAAAGGAGGTGGCTAGTCATATTGTTTTCGTAATAGTCAGGAGGGAGGGAGGTGGGGAGGAGGGATTCTGGTGCTCAGCTCTCATTCTCCTTTTTGTTCGTTCAGGGACCCTCCCCCCCCCCCCCCACAACCCCTGAAGATGTGGGCTGGGACTACCCATATATTCAGGGTGGGTATTCCCTGCTCAGTTAAGCCTTTCTAAAACATAATAGACACATCCAAAAGTTTGTTTCCATGGTGATTCTAATCCAGTCAAATTGACAGTGTAGATTAACCATCATGCTTTCTGACATTTCAATAAAAACAGAGTTTGCAAGCCTCTTGTCTTACCCATTTTGAAATTCTGCAAGTTTTGACACATTTTTTTTTATATAAGGAGACTCATCTTGCTTTAAGCTTTGCTGGTTATTACTCTATGTACTTTGCTGTTTGAAATAACTCATGAGGCGCAAATGTACTTCACTTCCAAGGTGGTGATAGTGAGGCCTCGCCAGTCTGGCCCGTCCTGGGCCCCTGCTTCCAAGATGGGAAGAGTCCAGTGTTGGTTGTGTGCGTTCCAGGCGGCTCAGGAGCCCTTCGCATTGGTTTCTATTCAATTTGTAAGGAGTTTGTGTTCCATGAATTTGTATTGAGTTTCAAATTAGACTCAATAAACCTAAATTCCGAGTGAAGTTCTGTCTGATCCATTCAGCCTCTGGAGCTTGTCAGAAACTCCAGAATTGGCTTGGATTTCCTTCCAGGATTTATGAACCTGGGCTGAACACAAGGTTCATAAAGTGATCCAGCCAGAGTCACTCAGTCTGGGATTTCGAAAGAAGGGTTTTGCACATCTTTGCCCATATCAAACAAGTCATCGTCACTGTCTGCTGAATTTATGTGCTGCTCTCCCTAAATGACCCAAGTACACATTGCAGATCATCACCTTCATTGACGTTGTGGGGTGAACCGTGCCTTCCCTAAATTCTCAGGAGGGTGTTCTAATCCTTAAGGCCTCAGATTCTGACCTTATTTGGAGATAGGGTCTTTATAAACCTAATCAAGCTAAAATGAGGCCATTAAGAGTGAGCACCAGTCCAATCTGACTGATGGTCCTCACAACCAAATGGAAATTTGGCCACAGGCGCATATCAGAGAGAACACCATGAACCTGTTAAAGCAGGGTCTAGGGCAGTGAGATGAGCCTACTAGCCTAGAAATGCCAAAGATGGCTGGCAAAAGCCTGGAAGAGAAAGGCACAGGGTGGCTCCTTCCGCACAGATGCCAGAGTATGTGGAGACTGTCAACCTTTGATTTTGGACTTTTAGTCTCTAGATTATGAGGTGATATATTTTTGTGTTTGAGCACTCGGTATATCTCTCTTTGCTATATAGTCCTAGAAAACTTATTATTGGTAAATAAAATAAAAAAAAAAGAGACAAATGGCATGCTTTAGATTTTGACTAACTTCTTCCTTTCCTCCCTCCCTCCCTCCCTCCCTCCCTCCCTCCCTTCCTCCTTCCCTCCCTCCCTTCCTCTGTACCCCTCTTCCCCCCCACCCCCGCCGAGACAGAGTTTCTCTGTGTAGCCTCGACTATGCTGGAACTTGCTCTGTAGATCAGGCTGGCCTCAAACTCAGAGACTTGCCTGCTTCTGCCTCCCGAGTGCTGGGATTAAAGGCGTATTACTGTCTAGCAACCAACTTCTTTCTTATAGAGGCTGATTTTTGTAAGAATTTAGGAAGTTAGTCATAAGCTTCAATTAACTAGGAGGCAACAAAAGTCTCCAATTCCTAGTTGATTCCTTTGGTGCTTTTAAGCTACAGGGAAGCCCAAGAATTCAGCCGAGAAAAGATGAGTATGGCTTTCTGGGTTACCTACAATTTTGTGTTTCTATGCTTTGGTCCTAGATCAGCAAACACCAATGATGTTTGTTGAATCCTGTCTGGGTACTATTGCTGAATAAGATCACTCTTACTATGAATCAGCAATCATTTCATCACATCCATAAATATTCCAGTCATCAATCTGGAGAGGGTACAATGAACACAACGTGTGTATCTTATCTCTGCTCCATAATATATGGAGCCCCCCCGCTGGGAAGACTCGAATATGGGCAGTTAGCTCAATGACTCGGGTCTAGAAGCATCCCATGGCTCTTTCACTCCTACATCTGTAGGTTTGTGGCTCATTAGTGGCTGAGCCTCAGTGGGGAACATGAGCTGGAACACCTAGTTCTGGCCCTGGACCCTTGATAGTTGGCTTTCTCCATAGTATGTGGGTCCAAAAACCGCATCCTGAGGGAAACAGGCAGAAGCTGTTGAAGTTTCTGTCAAATTCTCTTGGAAGTACACAATGTCACTTCCTGAAGAAGTCAGAATTCACCCTAGATTCAAGAGGGGAAAAACTAAACAAACATATTTGGATGTGAGCCGAGGGGAACTCACATTGAGGGCATATAAAATGGGAGGCCTTGAGGAGCAGCCTTTGAAAAATAAAACCTCTGTTCTTGAAGTGAGGTTACTATGCATTTGTGACCACTCTCAACTTGCTTTCATAGCCTTTGTGAATAGGTATACTCACAATAATATATCAAATATAATATATACATAATATATATAACTAATATAATACAGTCGAGTCAAACTTGATTTCCATGACTTTAACAACACTGAAATCCATTCATATGAAGATTGCTTTTTAAAATCAATCTGGGACTCTATATTAGTTAATATAGATATCCTTATTATATAAAGTAGTTCTTTATATAATATAAAGAAAAATATCTTTAAAATATATATTTAAAAATTGTAGCTTTAAAAATGTATAGTTACTTAATGTATGAACTATAGTTTTACTAGTAATTAAAATGGAGACAATTTATTTATTGATTGACTGCTTGTATGCGTATATGTGTGAGGGTACTCACATGCTGTCAGAGAAAAACTTGCAGGAACTGGAGATTGGACTCAGGTCACCAAGCTTTGTGGCAAGCAGTTTTGCCTTATGAACCATCTCACTAGCCCTTTCACTAGTAATTTTATGATTTTTGGGTAAACCAACTCCTCTGTCTGTCTGTCTGCCTGCCTGTCTGTCTGTCTATGTCTCTCTGTCATCTCTCTCATTTATTTATTTATTTATTTATTTATTTATTTATTTATTTATTCTATATGAATGCTTTATCTGCAGAAGAGGGCATCAGATCACATTATAGATGGTTGTGAGCCACCATGTGGTTGCTGGGAATTGAACTCAGGACCTCTGGGAGAGCAGCCAGTGCTCCTAACCTCTGAGCCATCTCTCCAGCCCTGTCTCTCTCTTTTGAGACAGGATCTCACTATGTAGCCATGGTTGGCTTCAAACTTACCATGCATTTCAAGCTCACTTCAAATTCTTAATCCTCTTGCCTCAGCCTTATTGGTATTATGTCTGCCTAAGTTATTTCCTCTTGATTTCAGTTCCTTTAACACTCAAAGATTCTATTCCATCAACTGTTGTGAAGGTTAAATATGCTAATACAAATAAAAGAATTAGCATGAGCACCATACACAAAAACACAAAAACTGCTATTGTTGTTCAAAGCACAATGCTTTTAATCAAGTCAGATACAAGGGAAACTTTGGCCTAGTGTTTTCATTTAAAAACAAACAAAGAAACAAAGAAACAAAGAAACAACTGGCCCTGGAGAAACAGCCCAGTGCTTAAGTGTGTATGGCTTTTACAGAGGACCTGGGCTTAGTCCTCAGCACCCACATGCAGTCGTTCAAAAGTGCCTGTAACCCCAGCTTCAAGGGATCTGACACACCCTTCTGGCATGTGCAGCCACTACATAAACATACATGAAGCCACACACAGACACATGCGTACACACATCATTTAAAAAATTAATCAAAAAGAGATAGAACCAAATGACTTAATATTATACTGTTTTAAAATTTTGAATAACCTCATAGGAATATATGGGTTAATTAAAAGATGTTTAAGGGTTTTGAGAGGTGGATCAGCAGTTAAGAGTGCTTACTGATCTTACAGAGGATTGTGGTTTGGTTCCCAGCACCCACACAGTGGTTCACAACTACTTGTAACTCCACTTGCAAAGAATCTCGTGCCCTCTTTGGCCTCTGTGGGCTCCCGCATGCATACGATGCACCTAAACTCATGTAAGCGCGCGCACACACACACACACACACTGATAAGTAAACAAATGCCAATTATAAAGGTAGCAACACAAAGACTGCTGTGGAGAACTGGTATTCTGAAGCTCTGCCCAAATAAAAAAAGAAGGCCAGTGAATGTGAACTTGAGAAAAGGAGATGGCTGAAGGGTTTATTTTATACCGAATATTCCAGAGGACTCCTGGGACTCCTCCTTGATCCATCCCTGGCTTCTGTACAAACAGTTCAGTGCTGTGCAGCACCCTCTCTACCGCACTGACCATCACTTGCTCTTGTAAAACCGGGATCCTGAGTCTCGAGTCTTTTTCCAGGACCATCTATATTTTATCTTCTACATCCTTGAAGCAAAACCAATTGCCTTTCCCACCTTTTACAAGGATCTGAATCCCACAGAGGACGTTTATCATGATTTTTATAGGCCTGCTCAGGACAGGCTATAGGGAAAAGGGTCACATGATGGAGCATTTAACAGCCTGCTCTAGTCTGCTCTTCACCCTCGCTCCTTAGCTCTTGCACATTTGAACTCCAGAGACCAGACCTCCCAGGCTTGATTAGACCCCTGAGAAGTGGGGTCCTATTTATATAGGACCAGCTAGAGGGATGAGTATATAGCTCAGTGGTGAAGAGCTTACGTAGAGTGCTCAGGTCTGGGACTCAATTCCTGCAACACAAAACAAAGCCTCAATACAAAAACCAATGCACTAGCTAGAGAAATATAGTATGCAGAAATACAAAGAAAGAATTTGGGTTAATAAAAAATGAATCTTCACATGTGTTGACTTTAGTGTTGCTAAAGCTATGGAAATAAAGTTAGTTAGAGTCATATACGGAAGGATGGCCACATTTCATCTGATGATAGCCACCAAAGTGGCAATGTCTATTATACTTCCAATTTACAGAAGACTGAGGCAAAAAGTAGTCATCAAATTATAGGAGGACAGAATAGCTAACTATAAAACCTCCACTCTTAATTAATGCTTGTGTTATACCACATTATTTGGTCAGTATGCATGTACTTTCTTTGGCACAAGGCTAAGACTCAGACTTTGTTTTTGTAGTACTGAGGCTTGAACCCAGGGCCTCAGGCATGCTAGGCAAGCACTCTTCCTCTGAGTCAGACTTTAGCCCTCGAGGGCTCTGAAGGAAGAAGTTGCATACTCTGTGCTCTTCAGGGGTCCTTTTCACCTTTACTATCTACATTTTTTACTTACTTACTTAAAAATATTTTATTAGAGAAATTGTCAATGTGCAAAAGTTACAGATGAACCAATGTCACAAAAGATGTTCGTTATGAAGATTAAACCCTCCCTCCCTAGTTTCTTTGACAATCATTTTATGATCTTTCTGATTAATGATTTCATTTGGGCTATTTCAGTGTTTAGCAGCCCCCATTTGTTAGTGTGGATTATAGGTGCCATGCCTCGCTGGAATCGGACTCGTTTTGACCAGTAAATGTGAATTAAAATCAATAGGAATGTCATTAGCATCCCAATATCATGAAAGATAATATAACAATTTCTCATGCATTCAGTTTATTAAAATTTGCTAAAGTGTGAAATATGTAGGACAAGTAATGATGTTTTAATCTTTTACCAAGGTAACAATTGAAAGCTGATTGATTCCATTCAGTAATTATAAAATCAGAATGATGGAAGATTGTAATCAAGTAGGATTCATTCTCCTACTTTGTCACTCCTCCATGCAAGATAAAATTCTCATTTGCATCGTCTCTTTTATCTGAAAAGAAATCAAACTTCCATTTGCTTCACTAAACCCATGAGGTAGATAATAGCCTTTCCCGACTCTGGAAAGGGCGGTGAGGCAGCACTGCCTACTAATAGCTGAGAAGAGTGGGGCAGCCCATCTTTGAGACCGAGTCACCTCTGTGAGAGTTGTTGACTCCACTGAGATCTGACAACGCTATTTTTGCTTAACGGTGATGAGCGAGGGGAGGGCTGAGTGTCACGGCGTTCCTTGTGTTTGCTTTTGGTTTAGGTATGGTAGCTCTTGGTAAATGTAGCTGGATTAGTTCCATTGCCAACTCACTTGGTTTACAGAGAGCTGTGGGAAACGTTTTTTGTTTTTTATTTCAAAAAGCTAACAAGAACCAGCATTTCTGGACACACAGGGGAATTACTGGGAGTCTATTGATGTGAAGCTGTTGGACTGTGTGTAGACTGGGAAGACATGGCTGGCGGTAGGGAAAGGGCTCAGTGAGGCTCATCACGTTAAACTGAAGTCCTGGAAGAGAAGACAGAAGAATCCTGAAGGCTCATTTTTACCATCACGTGAGCTTTGACGACATCTTGGAAAGTAGCAATGATGTAGCCATCACTGCTACATACGTAACCTGGAAGGTTCCACCAGCCATCTTGAGAACAGTTACTTCTTACTGGGAAAATAAAACTTCCTAGGGCAAGGTTTTCTTCATCGCACATGACTCCTCCTGTCCCTGGTGAGGTCAGATGGCCTATTTCAAGGTGACAAAGAGCCCCACACTTTTACTTCCTAACACTGTCACAGTCCTGTTTATGAGATAACTTGGCTAAGTCCAGCCATCAGACTTTTAGAAGCTTTGAAAAGACAGGAACTGGGTGCGCATGTGCTCTCTCTCCTGAGGAGCCTGGTCTGAATGAGAACTCACACAGCCTATTTAGAGTGTTCTTGCTTCACTGAAAAGAGATGCCACCTCTTACCTGGGCCTCCTGGTTGCTACTCTACCAGCCGTAGGAGTGAGTCTCCATAGGACACACTCCACAAATTAACCAGAAAGCGTTTCAGTTCTCAGAGGACCTGAATGCTTTAAAGAGGTGCCTTTGGCGTGCTGGAGAATAAAAATCTGAGACTTGAGAATGCTTGTACAGCTCAGGTAGGCGTGAACATTAGGCTGATTCTGCTCTTCGCTATACAAATATTTACTTTCATTGTTTGGTTACAGTTACTAGCCTTCTTAAAGCTTTTCTGTGGGCAGGAGAGAGCATTGTTGAGGATTCTTGTTGGAGCCAGACAGGCCTGGAACTGAATCTCAGCTCTAAAACTTATTAGTTATGATGTTTCACATCTGTAAACTTGGGAACATTGTGCTGGGTTTGTAGGGCCAGTGACCATTGTGCCTAGTACAGAGATGTGGGGCAAACATTAGCGACCATAGTGTTTGATACATTGTTCAATTCATGGGAGGTTATGGTGGGCGTTATTATTGTCAAGGTTCAGAAAGTGAAAAATTGATGGCTGCTTAAGGTAGAAAATTCACTTAAAATTTGTCAACGAACTGTGAGATGGTGCTTAGCAATATTGGGCACAGCTTTTATGCTCCACGGAGAGACAATTTTAAGGAATGCTGGAGAAAGTTTAAAACATAGTAATTGGCTGATTTCTGTACTGTCCCAAGACGTGACTTTGTTAATGGCTGACATGAACCCGGATGAGCGTGCTCTCTTAGCAGGAGGTACCTGGATTACTGGTGTAAGCTCAGACGTGTCTAGGTAAATGTTGGTCTTAAAAGGCAACTAGAAGGAAATTAGTCATTTTCTTACCTCTGGTACGTTTGCTTGGTCAGGAAATTCTGTGTCATCCTCAGGCTCTGTGGAGGAGAGAGAAGATAGACCAAAGCACACAACCCTACACCCCCACCATTATCGTAAATGGGGCAACACTTCCGTAAAGAATTCTTGATATAGTTAAAGGGTGTCCCCTTCAGTCTCCATGGCCCTTGCTTTTAGGAGTCTCAGCTAGAGTCCCCCTCATGTCCTCCCAGAAGCCCACCCTGACTTAGGTCTCCGTGTTGTCACAGAGATGCCCATGCCCACAGTTTCTCTTCTCTCTGAAAACCTTCTGTCCTCCTGTCCTCCACCCCCCACCCCCCGCTCACCCCAAGTCTTGATCTCCACCCTCATTTCTCTCTGTGCTCCGTCTCTTACCGTTTCCTCTCTCCAACTGGTTCTGCTGTCTATTCTATTACCCCTTCTGAGTAAGATCTAAGCCTCCACCCTTCAGTCTTTCTTGTTAACGTATCTCCTCTGGGTCTGTGCATTGTAGTATGGTTATCTTGTACTATATGGTGAAAATCTGCTTATGAATGCGTATATACCATGTGTGTCTTTCTGGGTCTCGGTTACCTCATTCAGGGTTTTTTTTTTTTTAGTTCCATCCATTTGCCATTTCCTTGCTTTTAATAGCTGAGCATTCCATTGTGTAAATGTACCATGGTTTCTTTATCCATTCTTTGGTTGAGGGAAATCTAGTTTTTTTTTTTTTCCGGATTCTGGCTATTACAAATAAAGCTGCTATGAATACAGTTGAGCAAATGTCCTTGTTGTATGGTGGAGAATCTTTTGGGTATATGCCCAGGAGTGGTATAGCTGGGTCTTGAGGTAGAGCTATTCCCAATTTTCTGAGAAAGCTCCAGATTGATTTCTGAAGTGGCTGCACAAGTTTGCCATCAGCAATGGAGGAATGTTCCCCTTTCTCCACATCCTCTCTAGCATGTGCTGTTACTTGAGATTTTGATCTAAGCTATTCTGACAGATTGTAAGATGGAATCTCTGAGTCATTTTGATTTACATTTTCCTGATGACTAAAGATGTTGAACATTTCTTTAAGTGCTTCTCGGCCATTCAAGATTCCTCTGTTGAGAATTCTGTTTAGCTCTGTGCCCCATTTTTAAATTTGAATTATTTTGTTTGTTGGTATTTAATTTTTTGAGTTCTTTATATATTTTGGATATTAGCCCTTTGTTGGATGTAGGATTGGTGAAGATCTTTTCCCAATCTGTAGACTGCTGTTTCATTCTATTGACAATGTCCTTTGCCTTTTATAAGCTTTTCAGTTTCAAGAGGTCTCATTTATTAATTGTTGTTCTTAAAGCCTGAGCTTTTGGTGTTCAGGAGGTTGTCTCCTGTGCCAATGAGTTCAAGGCTCTTCCCCACTTTCTATTCTAATAGACAAGACTCCTAGTGGAGAGGGGAACACCAACTCATCCACAAAATCTTTGACCCAAAAATTTCCCTGCCTACAAGATGTGCAGGGATAAAGATAAAGTGGATAGAGCAGAGATTGAGGGAATGTCCAGCCAATGCCTGGCCCAACCCAAGACCCCTCCATGGAAGACAGCCAACCCTTGACACTATTAACAGTACTCTGCTCTGCTTCCAGACAGGAGCCTAGCAGAGTTGTCTTCCGAGAGGCTCCACCCAGCAGCGGTTGGAAACAGATACTGAGTCTTATAACCAAACATCGAGCGAAGCATAGAGAGTCTTGTGGAAAAGTGGGGGAAAGAGAAAAGGACCTGGAAGTGACAGGAACCCCACAAGAAGACCGATAGAGTCAACTAATCAGGTCCCAGGGGGGCTTTCGGAGACTGAAGCACCAGCCAAGGACCATGAATGGACTGCACCTAGGCCCCCTGTACAGATGTAGCTGATGGGCAGCTCTGACTTCATGTGGGTCCTCTAGAAGGGGAGTCGGGGCTGTCCCTGACATGGATTCTATTGTCTGCTTTTTGTTCACTTCTTCCTGGTGGGATGGCCTTGCCAGGCCCCAGGGAGAAAGGACATGCTCAGTCCTGATGCAACTTGAGCTGGGGTGGGTGGGTAGGCAGGGGGCTCCCCTTTTCTGAGGAGTAGGGGTTGGCAGAAGAGTGATAGAGAGTGGGACTAGGAAGAGAAGAGGGAGGAGGCTATGACCAGCATGTTAAGTGAATAAATAAATAAATTAATACAAATTATTTGTTTGAGAAACTGGGAGAGTAGAGCCCATATGTCAGAGGGTCTCCCTACCCATCAGAAGCCCGAGAAATACTGAGGGGGAGCTCACTTTGGTCTCATATTAGACTCGCCAGAGGAGCAGTTAAACAAAAATCACAGCTCTGATTTTCCTGTCAGACCAATTAAATACACACTTTTAGGAAAGGAGCCTAGATAGTCATCTTAACAAATAAAACATAAACCTAGGAAGGTGGTTTGACTGTCACTGGCCTGGGTGGCTAAACACTTATCATGTGACAGAATCCCAGGAGCTCTCCCGTAGGGCAGTAACAAGTAGAAGAGGAGTAAGTCATAAAAGCCTTGTGTCTCTTCTGCTTTGGCGTATTTGGTTGAGACAACTGATCTTGTGAACAGGCCCCTTTCCTAACATCACCTGGAATAAGGATCTCATTGTTTTTTTTTTTAAACCGTTAGAAGTCCCAGGGGGAGGTGAGGTGAAGGGTTCTCGGAATGGGATGTCAAGATGTGTCATGTTCAACTCTTAAGTTTTTAGGAAATGGCTGTTCATGGTGAGCTTCCCTGTGGCCAGGTGGTTTGGCAGCGTTTACACTCAGCACTTAGCTGCCCATCCTCCTGGGGAAGCCTCCTTCTGGGCTCAGGAGGCTGCAGAGGCTTTACAGCAAAGCTGCTGGTGATGCCTCTTCTAAGTGGTCCCCAGTCATGTGGGTGTTAATTGAGTGGCTGGAGCCCACTCCACAGCTGCAGTGGCAGTGTGGTAGCACTAAGAGACTCAAGCGGCATGTTAGGTCAGAGGATGTTGAGGCCAGGGGGACCAAGTAGAGAGGGACACAGGCTTAGGGAGGTCCACCTGCCCAGTTTAGCGCGCCCCTACATTTTTCAGTTCCCACTCCTTTCTTCACTCTCTATTTCCCTTTTCATTTATTCTCTTTCTTTTATTCCTTTTGACTCTGCCTTCCTCCCATTTTGTTGTCTCGAGCCTTATGTCTTTATCACGTGTGGGATTAGATCGTGTTGGACAATCAGGCTGTAGGGTAGCGACAACTTGAGGGAGGCTTCTTGTGGAATCTCAGGAGAGGAACATTGTTCATCCACAGTATGGCTATTATTTGCCTAGATAGATTAAACAAAACAAAATGAAACCAAACCTGCCAACCAAACAAAAATCTCTCATCACAAAGGAAGAAGTCAGTGAGTTAACCAACATAGAAGAAAAATCTGAGAGAGAGGGAGAGAGAGAAGAGAGAGAGAGAGAGAGAGAGAGAGAGAGAGAGAGAGAGAGAGAGGAGGGAGGGAGAGAGATGTGAAGATATACAGATGTAGACACACATATGTGTAAACATAAACACACACGTCATGTGACAGTCAACAAGCCAAGGCACTCCAGGGATAGCTGGGAAACTGGAAACATGGGCAAGGAGCAGCCTTCAGAGGAAGCAAGGATTAATGCTTCCTGAATCTCAGCCTTTTTGTCTCCAGAGCTATGAATAACAAATCCTGGATGGTTTAAGGCATCAAATGTGTCACATGCTTTGCCATGGCAACCCTAGAAAATTGGTGTAATAAATACACACAAAGCTAAAGGTGGGAAAAAGCCCTTCCTTCCTCCTTCCTCCCTATCTCCCTCTGTTCTTCCCTTCCTTCCTTCCTTCCTTCCTTCCTTCCTTCCTTCCTTCCTTCCTTCCCAGGGAGAATAACAGTTTATCTAGGCAAGGGGAGGTGAGCTTTGGTTAACACATGATAGATCTGTCAAGAATTTACAGGAATTTAATATTCATAATTCTATAAACATTGATGATTGCTCTTAGCAAAATTATAAGTATAGGAAGTATATGTATGTGGTGAGGCTGTGTGTGTGTGCAGGTAAACACACACACACACACACACACACACACACAAATGGAGCCATTTTCCATAGCGCAAAATATATAACGCCGAAACTGAGAAGTCATGGCGTAGCAACACAAACATCTTAGACTCGTAAGGGTAAAGAGGAGACGGGGTTGCCTGGGCCAATGTGTGTGGGAACAGGATTTGCAGGATGACTCATATACTATGTGCACAAGTCACTTTGATATGATGAAGAGTTGCTTTAAAAAGAATTCTCGACTCCCAAGACACGGCTCAGCAGTTAAGAGTACATACCGCATTTGCAGAGAACCAGAGCTTGGATCTCAGACCCTGTGTGAGGTAGTTCACAACCTAGCACCAGCTCCAGGGGGTCTAACATGCTCTTCTGGCCTCCTTAGGAAGCTGCACTAACATGCACCCCACCTTACATATAGCCAAAAACCTAAAACAAAGGTCTAGAGAGGGATGGCTCAGTGGTTTGGGGGTACTGGTGCTCTAGAGAACTCAGATTCAATTCCCAGCTCCCACACAGTGGCTCACAACCCTCTGCAGCTCTGCTACCAGGGGATCCAACATGCTTTTCTGGCCTCTGCTGTCACCAGGCATACAAGTGGTGCACAGACACACATGCAGGAAAAACATCCATACACATAAAATAAAAATAAAAAAATGTGGCTATATAAAACTAAAATGAAGTAAAAAACAAAAGAGAAGATTTTGTTTTGAGACAAGGTTTCTCTGTGTAGCCTTGGCTGTCCTGGACTCGCTTTGTAGACCAGGCTGGCCTCGAACTCACAGCGATCCTCCTGCCTCTGCCTCCCAGACTGCTGGGATTACAAACGGGTGCCACTGCACCCAGCTGAGAAGAATTGTTAAATGTACAAGATCAACTGTAGAAATAAGGAATATGGTGATTTTGGAGACAAAATTTGAACTTAGATAAATTTTATTTTTTTTGGGGGGGTGACTGTTAATTTCTCTGTTCCCTGTGTCTATGTAAAGGTTCAGACAGTTATCCCCTAAAATCTTCTCATCTCCCCTGTCCCACATTTAAATCCATCATTCTGTTTGTAATAACTGTGGGAAAACAATAAGGTTCGTGTTTTTTTTTTTTTTTACCAAGTTTTTCTTTAAAATTGAAACTTATGAAGATGAAACTTTGGGCGTAAGCTCCGCCTTTTAGAATAAGTTAATACATTTTACTTATTGATTGTGTATCTGTGGGAGTGTGCATCACAGCTGAAATGTGGAGGTCAGAGGACAACTTGTGGGACTTGATTTTCTCCTTCTATGTGGGTCCAAGGATTGGAACTCACGTCCTTAGCCTTGGTGTCAAGTTCCTTAAACCCCTAAGCCATCTCCTGGTCCAAGTAAGCACGGCTTCTTGGGGGGTGGGAGTCCCAGGAACTTTCTTACTCCTCTAGGAATCAGTAAGTTCACCAGAACTAAGAGTTCCTTGAATGTGTCTTCCTGCTTCTGCCTCGCTGCAATCCTTAGGTCTCAAGGACTAAGGGTTCAGCCTGTCCTGCCACATTTCGCCATTAGAGGGCAGTGCAGCCGCGAATGCCCAGGAAAGAGGAGGAGAAGGATGCTTAGCACCTGGAGAGTGGGAGGAAGTGTCTCACAGTGTTTGCACTTGAAGCATCCCAGTAGCTAGATATTTCACTGGCACAAATGGCGTGTCCTCTTCTAAATTTTGTGTGAACCCGAAAAGGCAGTAACTACGATCTTAATGCATGTTCTATGACTATTTATTTCACTTCAAGCCTGGAATTTATTAGGAAAACGAAGAGAAAGGCAAGAGGAACTTTAGACGGGCACATCTCCGTCTCCCTACTTTTGCAATAGATTTAGTACATGCTCTGAAAGCGCACAGTGCCTGCTGAAAAGTGCTCTGTTTCTTCTCTATTATTCTAAAATAGATGTGCTTCTCTCACGCATGGATGGACCATTTACCCCTGATTTGTATCTCTGGGACGAATCTGACTCGTTAGCGCCGTTATTTGTAAACTGCTAACCTGGTTCCCTGCGCTCTTGTAACGCTATCTTGATGGGTTGCTGCGAAAATGTGAAGCTGCCTGTCAGGCAGGAAAAATTATGTAAAAATGATGTGGGTATAGAAAATGGAATCGACAAAATGTAATAAACTCCCCCTGGGCTGGAGACTGAGCTGCATATGTAATGAAGTGGTTTAGGATTACGTCACCTTTTATATAACATCTGGCAGTGACTTTTATTTCAGAGCTAATTTGAAGAAGCCGGGAGCTTTTTTTTTTTTCCCCCTCCCTCCCTTCCCAGAGCCTGCCTTTATCTGAAAGAAGAAAAAGGAACAGTTACATTTTGCATGCAAAGAGAGCCAGAGTGGCTACATTATTCCCTTGGGGTAATGAAGAAAGGAAAAAAAGAAATTGAAAAAGGTCAGGTGAACAAAGCAGAGGAAATGAAGAGGTTTGTGGGATTCTTAGTGAAACTGGACCAGTGCAGGCAATGAGACAGGTAGCTTGGGTGGCTCAGCCCTCCCCTTCTCTCTCCTGTGCCCTTGCTTGGTCTGGCTATATACACCTGAGGCGAGAACGCCATGGCAATAGCTTGCCTGTAAATATTTGATTCGAAGTGAGGGATTATCAAATTGATAGAGGTGACTGTAGAAAGCCCTTCGGTTTGTGGCTTTATCTTTTGAGGTAAAAGCCACCCTCCCAACAACACCCATCTTTGCAGAGTGTCCGAGAAGCACCTCGCACAGTGTTCACATGTCAACTCGCCTCTTTCTGTTTCTATCGACAGTGCTGAGGGTTTGTCAATGGAATTCTCTCTCGTGGTTCTGGATGGTTGGGACCCTCTATGCATACCAACCCTATCCCCACCCACACCCCAAAGCTTCTCTGCCCAGCTTGTCCTGTCACAGTCTGCTCCTTGCTGAACTGTGTTTGATAACCTTGTGGTCCCCTCTTCATGATACGTTTTGAATCTTCCATTCTTAACCCAAACCCCCAAATGTCCCTTAAGAATTTTTTTTTTCAAGACAGGGTTTCTTTGTGTAGCCTTAGCTGCCCTGGACTCACTTTGTAGACCAGGCTGGCCTTGAACTCACAGCGATCCTCCTGCCTCTGCCTCCCGAGTGCTGGGACTAAAGGCGTGCGCCATCATACCCGGTTTAAATGCCCCCCCCTTTTTTTTTTGACTCTCAAGGCTGTGCCTATAATTCGGACCAGGTATTTTCTTAGCTTTTACAGCTGCTGACTTTCCAGCAGCATGTTTGAAAGTTAGTGGGGTGTTTCAAAGTCAAACAATAGATTTGCATACTGTAAGGGAGAATGTGTTCTCAAGGAGCTGAAGTGCGTGATGAAATCCCTAATTATGATTTCTGCCAGCGCTGCCTCCCTCAGGCCTCGGGAACCCTGTGGGTGGGTGAGAACAGGCACATGGGCTGGAGTGGGCGGCAACTGCCAGTCGCTGTGGGCTGGGGTGGGGGGTGGGGTGGGGGGTGGGAGATTTAACTCCAGGAATCTCTCTTTCCAAGACTTGAAACTTCTGGTAAACCCAGCCTCAGAGGGCAAGGACTGTGCTAATGGGGCCGAGTGTCACCCTGCCTCTGAGGACAGTCATGTGAGAGCCTGTGAGATGACAGGCAGGGTGTCAGGGTGTCAGCGGGCATAGGAAGAGTGTTGGAGCAGACGGGGCCAGCCAGAGGACACTTCACGGCTGATCGTATCATGTGGGCTGGCAAACTCTAGGCTGCGAACCCCATATCTGGTAGTGTGGCAATCAAGTTCTAGAGGAATTCTGCTGTCCTAACTTGGACCTCACCATCCTCCCAGCAGCCATGGCCGCTTGTCGTGGGTAGCTCTATTGTTATCTGAGGTAATTTAAATTGCATTTTGAGTAAAGTTTGGAGGTGTCAGTATGTTTAATATTTGATGCTGTGGTGTGTAGGTTATGAATCAGTGCACGGCATACTATCCCCAAACGTCGTGTTAGCTTCATTACCTTTTAATTATGTGCCATCAGTCTGTGGGTCAGGAATTTGAGCCAGTGCTCGGCTGGGTAATTTAACTAGAGTGACTCAGTGGGCTGGTGACTGATGTCTTACACAGCTGGATATAGACTCTGGACCCATTTTTTTTTCCTGTGGGACCTCTCTGCAGGCTCTCTCTAGAAGGGCAGTCGGGATTTTACACAATGCCTCACTCAAAATTTGACCAGTTCTCTGAGAGACTAGGCACTATACCAACTCTGTCACACTGCTGTGATCAAATCCATTGCATGGCAGCCCAGAATAAGAAAGTAGCAAAACAGCCAGGCGGTAGCACTTTACTCCCAGCACTCTGGAGGCAGAGGCAGGTGAGTCTCTGATTTCAAGGCCAACCTAGTTTGCAGAAGGAGTTTCAGGGCAGCCAGGGATACACAGAGATACCCAGTCCTGAAAAAACGAAACAAAACAAATCAAAACCCACAACAAACAAGCAAAAAGGCAACAAACCAGATACTGTCTCCCAAGGTAAGAAATGTCAAAGATGGGCTGGCGAGATGGCTCAGAGTTTAAGAGCACTGACTGCTCCTCCAGAGGTCCTGAGTTTAATTCCCAGCAACCACATGGTGGCTCACAACCATCTCTAATGTGATCTGATGCTCTCTTCTGGCCTGCAGGCATATGTGCAGGCAGAGCACTGTGTACATAAATCTTAAAAAAAAAAAAAAAGAAATGTCAAAGAATCGGTAGCCATCTTTGATCTGCTAGGTGGGGGGTTGCATAAACACAGAATGTGAGCCCAGAGTGGTAGCACATGACTGCCATCCCAGCACTTGGGAGGCAGAGGTAGACGGATCTCTGTGAGTTCGAGGCCAGTCTGCTCTACGAAAGCAAGTCCAGGGCAGCCAAGGCTTCCCAGAGAAACCCTGTCTGGAAAAACCAAAACCAAAACCAAAACCAGCCAACCAACCAAAACCAAAACCCAGAACATGTGACTTGTGGGGATGGGGCAGGAAGGAGACCTCTACAAGGTGACAGATTCCCAGTCTGTGCTGGCAGTGAAGAGTCGGTTTTCTCAGGTGCGTGAGGGTCACTGTGAGGACCACTCTTCCCGCTCCTCCACCTGAGGACAGTGTTCCAAAGGAAGCATCTGTAATTGTCTCCACTGTGTTGCACAGCACGCCAGTTACCAAACACACAATGGATCATTCATGTTCCAGAGCCTTTCAGATTCTTCTGTTTGCACAGAACAGGGCCGGCAAGAGCTAGAACCGGCTTTTAGAAATTCTGATTGGACTACGCTTAGCTTCTTTTGTCAATGAGTTCTAAATGCTATACAGAACACAGCAAACGCTGGACTAGGAAGAAGTGTTGCTTCCTAACTGCAGCCATGACACAATACTAGCAGCCACCGACAGGGGCCTCTTCATGGCTCATTTAATTTGATCAACTTCTCTTCTCCTTTCCCCTACCCTCCTTCCCTCTCTTTTTCTCTTCTCTCCCTTCCTGGTGTGTGTGTGTGTGTGTGTGTGTGTGTGTGTGTGTGTGTGTGTGTGTGCATGCACGCACATGATGTCAATGTTCTTTTCTCTATCACTCATCACCTTGTATTTTGAGACAGTGTCTCTCATAGAGTCTGGAGCTTGCTATTTTGGCTGAGTTTGCTGTCCAGTAGCCCTGGAGACCCACTTGTCTCTGTCCCCCAGTGCTGCTGTCTACATACATAGGTGTATACTACCATATGGGGCTTTTACATTTGTGCTAGGGCGCAGGACTCAGGTTCTCATGCATGAAGAACAGACACTTTATTTATAAAACAAGTGTCCTAATCCCTCAATTGTTATTATTATTATTATTATTATTATTGTTGTTGTTGTTGTTATAATTATTATTATTAGTTTTTTTTGAGACAAGGCTTCTCTGTGTTAGCCTTGGCTGTCCTGGACTCACTTTGTAGCCTAGGCTGGCCTCCAACTCACAGAGATCCACCTGCCTTTGTCTCCATGATTACAGGCATGTGCCACCGTTCCTGGCTCCCTCAATGAATCTTTGAAAAGAGAAAATAAACTGGGCGTGGTAGTGCACACCTCTAATCCTTGCAGAGGCAGGTGGATCCCTCTGAGTCTGAGACCAGCCTGTTCTACAGAGTGAGCCCAGGACAGCCAAGGCTACACAGAGAAACTTTGTCTTGAACTTATATACCCCCCCACATAAAAAAATGAAAAGAGGACAACAATAGGCATGGGATAAAAATCAACCTCATATTTTTATTCCTCAGTCTTCCACATCCCTCTCTTTGGGTCCATCAACTCTTTTTTTTTTTTATTATATCCTTCTGCTCAAATTCTGTACATATACAAAGACTCTCTTTCTCTAAATATGCATATATATATAATTGTAGGATACAATTATGCATCCTTTCCACACACAAGTAGATGCATATTGTCTTCTGTACCTTGCTTTTTCATCAGCTTGTCAGCAACTGTCTCAGGTCAGCGAGCATAGGTTAACTTAGTTTCCCCTCTACCCCTCCCCCCCATCAAAAGCTATATGGTATTCTGTTGTATGAACATGTTCCAATTTTTTTTAAAAATAATGTTTTGTATTATGGATGTTTTAGGTTGGTTCCAGCCTTTTGCTATTATAAGCAACATCACAATGCATAGTCTTGGGCATGCATCTTTGTGCATATGTGCGACTATATCTAGAAATGAAGCTCTGGGTTTGGGAGTCAGAGCCCTGTAATTCTTACAGTGATTGCAACTGATCTTCCTCACAGAGTCCCCTGCTTCACCTTCTCCCGCTCAGCTTCCGTTGTGGATACCGAGGACCACTGATGGAATCTGATTTGAGGACGCTGTAGGCGAAGAACAAGTTGTGAGACTGAAGAAGGAAAGGACCAGATTTGTGCTTTTATGTCAGCTTGCACTTTATGAGAGTTCTAAGTACTTCACCAAAACTCCTGGCAAGAGCAGACCAATGTCAGACCTTCCTTGCCAAGAGGAAGCATGGCACATGGAGGAATGAGAAGTCTGGAAAGAGCCTGCTGTCGGCCAGCCTTGCCAGGACTCACCGTGGGATCCTGACTCAGCCCATCCTCCTCTCTTTGACCTCAGTTTTCTTATTTGTCAGATGAGTGTTTGGAGAGTTGACCTCAGAGGAATGCACGTCCAAAATTATTTAATCTTCACCAGGCTCCTTTTATTCTTTACCATACCACAAAAAGATTATATATATATATATGGATATCTATAGAATTTGTAGGTCTCTGTACAAAGTGATAATATAGGGATCTCTATTTAGAAGCTATTAAAAGTTTCACAATGGCCACAGAAGAGCATTAAGACAAGCATTGGTCCTCCAAAGGGTGGGACTTCTGTGCAACTGCCCTGGTGACAGGTCCATGAGGCCAGCCCTGTTCCCATATAGATTCTTTCTTCTACTTCCTTCTAAGTATTTAGTGGTGGTTTGACAAACACTCGTCTGATGTGGGTGACTTATTGCTGTGACAAATACTCCAAGGACAATGTAAGGGAGGAAAGCTCTTTTTGGATCACCATGTCAGAGGACTCAGTACATGGTTGTCTGCTCCATGGCTGCGGCCTGTGGTGAGGTAGAACATCATGGCCACAGCGATGTGTGGTGGAGCAAAGTCACTCCCCTCATGGGTACCAGGAAGCAGAGAGAGAGAGAGAGAGAGAGAGAGAGAGAGAGAGAGAGAGAGAGAGAGAGCCAGAGCCAGAGAGGGACCAGGACAAGATGCAACCAGCAAAGACAAGTTGCTGGGACCATCTCTATAGTTTCTACCATCTCTCACCATGCCATTATGTTATGACTCCATGAGTAGATTTATTTAGAACAGCTCTCCTGACCCACTCATGTTTCATTGATTAGTCTTTGGGGGGCTGGGGACACGGTAATAAGTCATAACATGTACAATAAGTCTGCCTTGGCCCAGAGCCCCTTTGCTTCAAGAGGCTGCCCTAACCCAGACCTTGTCTAAAGGACACCTGCTGATTGGACCCTAGGTAGACACCTCCTAGAAGGACAGCCAGTTTGTAGGATGGTGAAACGCTTTCAGGAGACGCTCTGATCGATGACTGTTAAGTGGTTAGGCTGGCAAACAGGCTTCCAATGGAATTTAATCCAAGGTATGTTTATGTAGAGAATTGGCCAGCTAGATTGAGGGCTAGGGGAAGGTAGGGTGGAGGTGAAGAGGTAGGGAAAGGAGAGATAGCAGGCGCCTGGTGATATGCACCTCAACACCGAACCCTTTTTTCTTCAAGTAGCTTAATTTACTTCTATCCTTGGCAACCTAGAGAGCATAATTAACCTAGCGTTATGCTAGCCCATCACTTTAGCCTGTTAATGATTAAGCCATCTAGGGAGTGTGGATTAAGGACAATTAGAAACAGGAAAATAGCTCTAAGTCCTTCATCTTTCTCTTCATCCGCCAGCTACTGCACTGGCATGAGTTGGCTGAGTCACTTGTGTTGACCGGGTGGGGGTGACCGAAGCCCTTTGAATGGGACTCCGCTATTTTTTTTTTTTTTTTGCTTTATTTATTCATGTGTTAGTCAACTTTATTATATATCCCCAGGGCTTTTTTTTTTTTTTTAAACCTCCTAACTTCTCTTACGTTATGCTTGGCATCTTGCTCTACTTCCAGTGGGTTAGCCCTAGGGGGGAAAAATGTAGCTGTCAAGTGTGTAGCAAGACACATATTTTCTTGGTGCGTATCTTTGTTTTTTGGTTGGGTTATGCTAATTGATCCCCAGAGTCTGCAGCAGGCTGAGGCAGGAGCTAGGCTAAATGAACTTGGCAGCCCTTTTTCAGGTGAGTCATGTTAAGGAAAGACCTTCAGATAGCTGCTTTCCAGCAGCTAGCTCATTATAAAATACACACAATGCTGGATGCCATCCCCTTTTCCCTTCATGGTTGAAGGCTGAATTTGTTGGTCATTAGGCGCATAGTCAACTAACTTGGTCAGGGCTGCTGGAGAACACCATCCATAGCAATCTGTGCTGTAGGATGCAGTAAAACCTGTGGTGTGGGGTGTGTTGTATATGTTGACATGCGCTGGCTAGAGTGACAAGCTTTGTGGGCAGGGTCGTGTGAAATGGGTCCCTGACTTGAATGGGTCACCCTGTTGACTCAGTACCTTGGAGAACACGGGCTAGGCCTCAGTGGTCATCTTCACAGCTGTCTATGAGTAGGACAGAGTTTAGCTGTGCTCATGGGGTGCATTGATCCAACAAGTGCTCCACTGGCATTAAATGTGGAGACAAGAGATGTTTCGGTTTGCCTTTGTATGAAGTGACAGGCTTAGATGTTCTGCCTTGACAGGATTCAGGCCCAGAAGGTAGAATAAAGGTGGGAAAAAAAAATCTACTATTCCAAGTTCATTTTTTTGCCTTAGGTACACCAACCATCAGGGGAGAAGGACTGCTTGAGCCCGGCAGTCTCGAGACAAATATGGCTGACGTTTCTGAAAATGGAAAGGGGAAAACGAATCTGCCATTTTCCAGGTTCACTGTGTGGTGAATTTCAGTGAGCTAAGCCTTCCCACGAGGGCCACAGTGTTAGCCAAGCAGTGAGTGGGGCAGGTGGATGTCACTTCTTTAGGCATTTAAAACATTAACATACTTTAATTGAAAGCAGTAACTGTCTCTTAAGAGTCACAAGTGTAACCTGGCAGTGGGAGATGTGAGGGAGAGAACGCCTTGGTTAAAGCCTGAGTAACCTCAGGAGATCCAGGGAGAAGGGACAGCGATTACAGGAGGGCTAGCGGCACAGTGATACCCAGAGAGGCGGTGTGGCTTATTTATCATTTCTATTTCCCATTTGGTTATGGAAACATGTCATACACTTTCATAGGTCACACCCCATACTAAGTGCTGAAGCAGCAAGGCCATTTAACCTAAACTGAGCACAGACCTGTTACTGAACACTACCCGTTTTAGCTACTTTTCCATTACTATGAAGATGCCCTAGGACCAAGGAACCTTGTAGAAAAAGAGTTTATTGGGGTCTTACCGTTTCAAAGGGAAGCGGGCAGGCAGGCATGGCAGTGGAGCAGTACCTGAGAGCTTACATCTTGACCCACGAGCACAAGGCAGAGGGAACTAACTGGCATCGATACGGGCTTCTGAACCCCCAGAGTGTGCTCCCAGGGCGGGGGGCATTTCCTAGTTTCACCAACTGCAGACCAAATATCAAGATATGAGCCAATGGGAGCCAAATCTCATTCAAGCCAACACCCTGTGTATACAAAATCGTGGTTGCATCTGGAAAGTCCTCAGAGAGGAGAGCTCGAAAGCAGACATAGGACCCACAGTTTTCTCCGGTGAGGAGGAGTCACCTTCTTTATGTCATCCAGAGCCTTCCGTTGATGACAGATACAGGTCCCTGCCCCCTAGAGGCAAGGCACCTGATGCCCACATCAAGCCCTAAGTCCGCAGCCTCTGATGTGGTCTAAGAAAGAGCAAGCATGCAATCTGAAGACTAAATAAAATGCCAGTGAACCGTAGAGTTTAGGCAAAATTGCAAGAGTTTCCACTGGTTAAAGTGATGAGGGGACTGGGCAATATGAAAGAAGGTTTCTTTTAAAAATTTGCCTTGGTCCCATTAAACCTGGTCTCAAAATGCTTAAGTAACATAAAATAAAAAGTCAATGTCCTCACTTTTCATTTCTCTTAGATTTTATTTCTCTCTTCATTGGCAACCAGTGTTTGGTGATTTCTTCATACCCAAATGTGTGCATGGATTCAAGTGTATAGGTTTTT
This sequence comes from Acomys minous, assembly GCF_964271855.1. Taxonomy (NCBI): domain Eukaryota; kingdom Metazoa; phylum Chordata; class Mammalia; order Rodentia; family Muridae; genus Acomys; species Acomys minous. Next base: position 95,893,707 of record NC_140492.1, on the reverse strand, counting down.
GGTTGTTGTTGTTGTCGTTGTTGCTTTAAGTAAGTGGGATGCTGCTGCACACGTGGTCATACTTGGCAACGTGCCTAAGTACAAATAGTCTATGACTTCTTTTAAGTTGCAGCAGTATTCTCTTATAGGTGGGATTTAACTTTCTCTTAAGCAAACAAAACTGCATCCTGAGTGCGGTGGCAAGTGTCATGATTCCAGTGCCTGTGAGCTGGAGGCAGGAGAATCTGGCGTGCAAGTTCAACCCTTGGCTGCTTAGAGAGCTTGAGGCTAGCATCGACAATATGGAAGCTTGTCTCCCAAAACAAAAAACCAACTAACACAACAACAACAACAACAACGACAACGACAATGACAACATACTGTGGTAATGCTCTCACTAATACCCTTTTAAGTAGAACTGGATGCACACACTCAGAACTACCCTGCTGTCAAGTCACCACCTGAAAGAATATTCGTTTTCATTCTACTGTAGTGCGTGATGGTATCTATTTTTCTTATGTCTTTGGCAATTCTGGATATTATCAATCTTGCTAATTTTAGTCAATATAGGGGACAAAGAAGAATGAGATAGTTCTTTTAATTTATACTTCATTGATTAAGAAATGTCAAATGTATTTTTCTGTACTAATTAAGGATTTTAATTTATCCTCCTGTGAATGTTTCTTATCTACATTTCTTGCATTTTTTGTTTTATTGACTTTATTATTTGTATATTTTTTTTTAAAAATAAAAATATCATCATTGTGGGGCTGGAGAGATGGCTCAGAGGTTAAGAGCATTGGTTGTTCTTCCAAAGGTCCTGAGTTCAATTCCCAGCAACCACATGGTAGCTCACAACTATCTACAATGAGATCTGGTGCCCTCTTCTGGTGGGGCAGACACACATGCAGGCAGAATATGTATAAGTAATAAATAAATAAATCTTTAAAAATATCATCATCATCATCATCATCATCACTTATGTATGTGTGTATGTGTATATGCACGCACATGCATGTGTGCATCATAGTGTACATGTGCAGGTCAAAGGGCAACTTTGAGAAGTCAGTTCACTCCATCTGCCTTTATGTACATCCTGGGGATTGAACTTAGATCATCAGGCTGAGGCAGCATCGTACTGTCCCCAAAAGCCACTAATCGTGTATCTCCTTTATATAATTTACTTAGATTTGATGTATTTCACATGCTTTGACATTTGTCATTTTCCTTCATCTTCTGTGTCTTATGAAAAGTATCTGTTGTCATCCTGCTCTTTTATGACTGTGACATGTTATAACTGCCCTACCATAAGAATATTTCCCCTCAATACTTTTTAAGCAAAATTTTATTCGCACTTTCGGTGAATTTGATTTTTATTAAAATAGTAGTTTTGTATAATGTGTAATGCAAGGACATTTTCCTTCTCTTTCAGGACAAATTCTTCTTTACAGTCATGTGTCCTCTGATACCCTCCCTACCCCAAGCTGTTTCTATCTTAGACCCAGCAGTATGGATCCTCAGGATGTCTGTGGATTTAACCCTTTGAATCAAATACAGATTTTTGCGTATAGGTATATACTTTTTCTTTTGTGGAGAAAGCACCTATATTTTCATCAGATTCTCAAAGAGGTGCTTGATTTAATAAGGTTGGAGAGACTGGGGTCACATTATCTCTTCTGCCACGCACCAGGAAGCCTTGCATCTTCATCACTTTCTGTATCTCCCCTTTCATTTCTTCTGTTACTCTTAGCTAATACAAATAATTGTGGTGGTTTGAATAAGGATGGTCCCACAAAATTCATCTATTGGCAGTATTTGAGAAGGATTAGGAGGTATGACTTTGTTGGAAAAAGTGTATAACTGAGGGTGGGCTTAGAGGTCTCAAAAGCCCACCTCTCTCTCTCTCTCTCTCTCTCTCTCTCTCTCTCTCTCTCTCTCTCTCTCTCTCTCTCTCTCTCTCATTCTTTCTCTGCCTGTGGATCAAATGTAACCCTCAGCTGCTGCTCCGGGGCCATGAGTACCACCATGCTCTGGCCATGCCCTTGCCATAATGACAATGAAACAGGAAGCAAGCCTCCAATACAATGTTTCCTTTGATAAGAGTTGCCTTGGTCACGGTGTCTCATCATGGCAGTAGGACAATGACTAAGACAGTAGTGCCCCGTAATTAATTCATTCAACAAACACTGAGTGAGCACCTACTACATGAGCTATGGAATCGTCCAAATTCACTCAGATGTGAAAGTTGTTCCCACCTGGCTGATAGTCTGGACTGGAGAAAAATAACCTAACACATAAGAGCACACTGTGAGCAGAATATCACAGATAGAGCTGTTCTTAGATTTGTGAGTGTTTGAGAATTTGTATGAGCAGTATTATTTCGGAACTATGTGACGTCATCGAGGGAGAGTCAGAGGCAAACCAAGAGCCCAGTTAGAAGCCGATGGAGAAGCATCAGGGGAGACGCATTAGGGGTTACACTGTGGCTGGGGCTGTGGAGGAAGGAGCGGGAGAGATTCAGAACATACCCAGAAGGAAAAACAGATTGGAATTCCTTACCGAGACACTGACCATGAGGACTCACGGGGAACTCGAAGTCAGAAATAACGGTCCGTTTCCTGGCTCAGGCGAGTGGTTGCCCGGTGGAGTCATCGCTGAACTAGGAAACAGAGCCCAGCACCAGATGTGAGGGAAAGTTTACATGGGCACATTTGCAGTCTTGTGTATAGATGCAGGGCTAGAAATGGACATGACCATCCTGAGCCGGAGAACAGGCACAGCAAAGACGTCGGGAGTGCCAGGGCTTTCGGAGATCACTGAGGAAGGAGAAAGTTATCTGGCTGAGAAGAAGAGAGACGAGAAACAGAGCGAAGCACGGCAGATTAAACAAACAAGGCGAGGGTGGGAAAGACACACGGGTGAAGCCAGCTGGGGGCCGCCGGAGCCTCCCCAAGAGCACTTTCCAGGGAACGTTGGAGTAGAGGCTAGTGGGACATGTGATGTGGCTGCAAGGAAGGAGGCTGGAAGAGCGGGTGAGAGGGGTGTGTGGCAAGGATCCTGTACATATGTTTTACCCACAGCTTCTTGGTGAGCTGTGACGGTAGCTAGAGTCTATGGATTAGTGGGTCATTTCTCATGTAGTGGAGACTATTTCAAGTGTTCATGAAGTTCTATGATGCTAACCCCCAAACCGATGAATTTAGGTATCTGGTAGTTATATTTTAATTAACTTTTAATATAGTTTTAATTAACTTTTTTTATTTGGAGACCCCGTGTCACTATATAACTTTTGCTGGCTTGGAATTTACTATGTAAGTCAGGTTGGGCTTGAACTCACAGAGATCCACCTGCTTCCGCCTCCTGAGTGCCCTTACTAGAGGTGCGCTGATTCACCATGCCTGGGTACATTGTACAGTTTCGAAAGACTTGTGTTCTAGTTTTCTTTCTGTTTGCTGAGATAAACAGCACAATTAAATGCAACCTGGCATGAAAGAATTTACTTGGCTTATAGATCCCAGGTCACAGTCCATCGCTGAGGGAGGTTGAGGCAGGAACTAAAAGCAGGAAGCTGAAGTCAAGAACTGAAGCGGAGACCATGGAGGAATGCTGTCTACAGGCTTGCTCTCTATGGCTCATTTACCTCGCTTTTTATGCAGCCGAGGACCACCTGCCCAACGGTGGCACCACCCATAGTGGGCAGGGCCCTCCCACATGGAGAAATAAGAAAAGACAGACATGTGTACAGGGTAATTTCATGGAAGCATCTTCTCAACTAAGCCTCTCTCTTCCTCAATGACTCTACTTTGTGTCATGTTGACAAAAAAAAAAAAAAAAAAAAAAGACCAACCAGCACAACTTGATGGCTAAAACTGGCAGAGTTCCTTTGTTGAAATGCTCAACATCCTTAGTCATCAGGGAAATGCAAATCAAAACGACTCTGAGATTCCATCTTACAGCTGTCGGAATGGCTAAGATCAAAAAACTCAAGTGACAGCACATGCTGATGAGGATGTTGGGTAAAGGGAACACTCCTCCATTGCTGGTGGGAATGCAAACTTGTGCAACCACTTTGGAAATCAATCTGGTGCTTTCTTAGAAAATTGGGAATAGCTCTACCTCAAGATCCAACTATAACCACTCCTGGGCATATGCTTAAACGATGCTCTACCACACAACAAGAACATTTGTTCAAGTGTGTTCATAGCAGCTTTATTCATAATAGCCAGAATCTGGAAACAACCGAAATGTTCCTGTGGAAACTGTGGTACATTTACACAACGGAACACCATCCAGCTATTAAAAGCAAAGAAATCATGCACTTTGCAGGCAAATGGATGGAACCAGAAAAGATCAACCTGAGTGAGGTAACCCAGACCCAGAAAGATACACATGGTACGTACTCACAATTGTGACAAGCTGGAGACCTAAGTCAGGGCAGGCTTCTGGGAGGTGACTCTAGCTGAGACTCCTAGTAGCAGGGGCCATAGAGACTGAAGAGGACACCCTCCAATTAGACAAGACTCCTGGTAGAGGAAGGGGAACACCAACCCACCCACAAAACCTTTGACCCCACAATTACCCTGCCTACAAGATATGCAGGGATAAAGATAGGGCAGATAGAGCAGAGACTGAGAGAATGTTCAGCCAATGCCCGACCCAAACTAAGTCTCATCCGATGGAAGAAACCCAAACTCTGTTATGCTTGCAGACAGGAGCATAGCAGAGTTGTCCTCTGAGAGGCTCCATCCAGCAGCGCTTCGACATAGATGCTGAGACGCACAGCCAAGCATTGGGAAAAGCGGAGGGAGTCTTGTGGAAAGGTCGAGGAAGGGAAAAAGGACCTGGAGGTGACAGGGGCCCCACAGGAAGACCAACAAGCCAGCTAACCAGGTCCCAGAGGGGCTTGTGGAGACTGAAGCAGCAACCAAGGACCTTGCATGGACTGGACCTAGGCCCCCCTACACAGATGCAGTGAAAGGGCAGCTCAGCATTCATGTGGGTCCCCTAGTAAGGGGAGCAAAGGCTATCTCTGACACGGACTCTGTTGCCTGCTTTTTGATCACTTTCCCCTGGGAGGTCTGCCTTGCCAGGCCACAGGGGAAGAGGATGAACTCAGTCCTGATGGGACTTGATGAGCTGGCATGGGTAGATAGTGGGGCTCCTTTTTTCTGAGGAATAGGGAAGGGAGGATGGGGGAAGGGGAGCTATGACCAGGATGTAAAGTGAATAAGTAAATTAATTAAAGAAAAAAAAGAGTTCCTTTGTGTATTCAGAGTGTTAAAAGGTATTTTGAAGCTGAGATGTCTTGGGCACTGGCCCACTGAAAAGAAGTAAAAACTTATCAGAACAGATGCTGGCTCTAAACAATGCATAGGGCAGTACCAGAGCAAACACGGCCTCTGCAACTGTTGCCAGGTAACGGTCTAGGCAGATGGAGCCAGTTGGCTTTCTAAGGAGTACTTTGACCAAAGGGACTGATTTCCAGATCGAATTGGTTGGACTTCAGGGTCTCCAAAGGTCCAGATTACAGAGTATAACTATAGTTCAAAACACACACAAACACATCTGCTGAATTATATTGATGGCCACAATTATAGTCATAAAACTTAGGGGCAAAGTGAGCATTAAAGCGTACAGGAACACTGGGAAAAATTTTTGGTTTTCATTCCTCTAACAGCCTAGGTTGAGCAGTGTACCACAAGTTTGAGAGAGGGAATAAAATGAACACAAGTCATTTGAAGTAGGGATTTTAAAGGCAAGAGAGATTTCAGTTTCAAATTCTGGTTTCGTTTTAAGCCGGAAGTAGGAACAAAGCAGGTACCTTCTGCAGCAGAGCCTGTGTGTGTGGAGATTTCCTTCCCTGACGGTTTCTCGGTGACTAGCGCTAGTGGCAGAATTTAAGATGATATGCTTTTGCAGGCCCTTGTATATGCTCTGTTTTTATGACAGGTCAGGGCAGAGGCCAATGGCTGAAAGTCAGTGCACTTTATCATTTTAGTGCACAGTGATGGTTCATCTTTTTTTCTCGTCTGGTAAGTGTACAATCTTGCATTATTCCAGGAAATGATTTTTTTTCTCAGATAGGAATGGCAACACATCTTTTTCCTTTTGACGAATTGCCATATAGATAAGCCTCCCAGCAGAACTGGCTGTCTTTCAGGGCTTTCCCGGTGGCATATTTGTGGTGATACGTATGGTATACAAACTGACTTAATTATAGCTATTAAACTCTCCCCTATGCTTCTTGGTGATGGCTCAGAATGTCATGCCCCAGTGTGCTTTGAAGAAAAATTTTGGAGTTTAAAAGTTCATTTTTGAAAAGGAAGAAGGGGAAAAAAAACTCCGAGATTTCTGTGGTATGCATAAAGCACTTAATGTTCTATTAGTCGGGAAAGTCAATAATATTACCTTTCTTGAGTGAACGGAAGGGAGAGATGTGTTTATTTACCTGGATTTTATGCTGTTGTCATTGTTATGAGTTTTTTTGGGGGGTGGCGTCAGTTTCTTTTATTTTTTAACTGTGTGCTGATGTTGACTAGATAAACTAAACAAGAAACTACTCAATTGATGCCACTTCTTAGATGGAAACTTTTATATTGAAAGCATATAAGAAAAGAAGTATTTTGCCAGGCGTGGTGGCGCACGCCTTTAATCCTGGCACTTGGGAGGCAGAGGCAGGCCAATCATTGTGAGTTTGAGGTCAGCTTGGTCTACAAAGTGAGTCCAGGACAGCCAAGGCTGTACAGAGAAATCCTGTCTCAAAAAAAAATATTTTATTTGTAGATATGTTACTATTATTGATGGTGTTTCTAATTCTCTTTTTCCAGATCAGACCAGTCTGAGGAAATAGGCTTAAGGCATCAAGATAGAGTGAGAGTCATGATCATTTGACCTTGAGTACTTTCTGGACAGTATTTAATCACTGAAACCTCAACTCTCCTGCCTCCTCCACTTTCCAGATTCTCTCTCTGTCTTGGTTTGGTTCCGACTGACCCAGGCAGCTTATCCGGGAAGATTCTCAGCTTCTCACAAACCCACTCTGCTGTTTCCAGCTGCCTTGGCTCTGTGGGTTGCCTTCTTCAGTTGGACTTTCATGGTCACCACATTGATGACCTTGCAAGTACCTGTACACTTTCCCCTTCTGCATTCCTCACTGTTTCTCCTCTGGAGCTGAGGACTATCCCAGAGAATAGTCTGCATCTGTCTGTCTCTCTAATGCTATTTTAAGCAACTTTACAAGTCCAACCCCTGGGATGAATCATCTTTCGACGTTAGTCAGTTCTCTGAGCTCTGTCTCTAACTCAGAGAGGCATCTGAATACTTGAGCAGTCTCCGCGCTCAGGAAGGGCTTTCTCTCTTCCTAAAGGGACTTCTGTGAGAAATTTGGGGCAGAGTCTCAGAGACTCTGCCAGTTGATCCCGTGGGCTAGGAAAAACATCAATTCCTCAGGTAAGAACATTGCTCGGGAGCTGCTCCCACTTCGCTGTAGCTCAGGAAACGGGGCTGCAAATTAAATTCCACTTCTGAAAATCTTTTGAAGCGTTTTAAAAAGCAAAATTCCTCCATAAGTGTGCTGACCCATTATTTCACTTAAATACCTAGAGTCTTAATTAAACCATTTTTAAAAATCCATTTTCTAAGGCAATTCTCTAGAGGTATCAATGCTTTCCTAACAGCTCTCTCAATTTTCTGCAAATAGTAATGAGATTATGTAAATGCAACTTTTGTTTTTGAATTCTGACCATATCCCTGGTCTCTTGTCATAATATTTCTACCCCATCTTTGCTTTTGTTTTTAAAAATTTTAACTCTGCAACACTGAGTTTGCAATAAACAGTCCTAGAAGTATAAGATGACTCTCACAGTGCCTTCCCCAGGCAAGGGCACCAGATGCCATTAAACACCGGGTCTCTCGGGAGGCAGAGGCAGGCAGATCTCTGTGAGTTCGAGGCCAGCCTGGTCTACAAAGTGAGTCCAGCATAGTCAAAGCTACACAGAGAAACTGTGTTAACAAACAAACAAACAAACAAAGAAAAAATCTTTGTGGCAGGTGTGGTGGCACATGCCTTTAATCTCAGCACTCGGGAGGCAGAGGCAGGTGGATCGCTGTGAGTTCGAGGCCAGCCTGGTCTACAAAGCGAGTCTAGGACAGCCAAGGCTAACACAGAGAAACCCTGTCTCAAAAAACAAACAAACAAACAAAATCCACCGAGTCTCTGATCCCAGACTTTCATAGTAAAGTTGACCCTGTTGGGTCAGGAGGAGGCTAGGGTGTGTGGTCTGCAGGACATCAGGAGCCAGATGGTAGACATGTTAAAGTGCTGTAGGAATCCAGAATCCAGAATTCCAGGAGAGAGGTACTGAAGCAAACAAGCAGAGGGAACAGCATAGCAGTCTGGGTCTCCACTTGACTTGGGTGATGTGTCTGCTCCTCTTCTAATAACGCATGTACTATGCATGTGACTACTTCTCTGAATGATGGGCTTAGCAGCCTGTTGGCAGCTGGGACCCCCACCTGCATGGAGCTGCGTACACACGCCATTCCCAACAGTGTAAGGAGTTTTCTCCTTTCTTAGTGTCCATTAAACAAACGGAGTCTACTCAAAATGTATCCCAGTGCATTTGGGAACTCTGAAACAAGGAACTATGGGGAAAAAAAGGGATGTGTGTGGTAGAGAAATGGTTTCATAATTCAATCTGTTACTCAGCATGAGGAATCACTAGATATACCACTAAGCAACTGAACCCTTTCCTTACTTGAACTCCAAAAGGAAACCTTGAATAGTAGTCAGGCCTCTTGATACTTTCTCTCGTGTGGCCCGTTGTCACTTCTGACCATGCTTATTTCTGAGCTCTGCTACCACCTTGCTCTCAGTGAAGTTTCCCTGCTGTTTTACAATATGTGTGAACCGTTTTTCTAGTTCTATGAGTAATAGGCCAAGGACTTGGGACCAGCCACTCAGACGCTGATCACCGGTAGCAATACTGTGGTACAATTTGTCTTGCATCAGGTTTTCAAGTCAGCTGGAACTGGCCCCAAATTTACAATTACTTGTTAATATGCATCTATCAGCCACGGGCTTTAGGAATGAATTTCTTTCTCCCTCCCCTTTTTTTTGTTATACTTCTTTTTAAATTGAAAACATTTCTTTTCATACGGTGCATTTTGATTATGTTTTTCCCTTCTCCCAATTCTTCCCAGATCTTTTCCCCAACCTACCCTCCCAACTTTGTGTTCATTTCCTGTCTTAACACACACACACACACACACACACACACACACACACACACACACACACACACACACACCCTACAAAACCAAAAGTCAAATATACAAGGAAATGACCAAAAAATAACAAACAAACAAAAAACAACCCAAACAAAGCAAAATGAGACAAAAGTTCTACAAAAACACCACTACAAGAGTACCAATGAGTTCATCTTGTGTTGGCCTAGGCATGGGGCCTAGGCCCCTGAAGGTGAGACTCCATTGGAGAAAGCAGGTTTTTCCTTTGCCAGACCTGCTTGCATCTTGGTGTCCTCTTTTATAAAATGTGAATGATGGTATGATAGCACTTATCTAGAGGACTGTGGTACTCTTGATCATTAACTTGAAATGACTTCTAAGGAGTCACTATAGAAACAGGGTTCAGGGTATGCCTATGTGTTTTTTTATCTAGATTAGATTTCTTGAGGTGTGAAGAACTAGCCTGGATGAGTGGGGATTATGGACTGAAATAAAAGAAGAAGATTGCTTGCCATAAACATTCATCTTCCTCTGCCTCATGATGGCAGATGCAACATGGCCGGCTCCCGCTGCTGCTGTTTCCCACCGTGACAGACTTGTTGAGACACTGAACTCAATTACGCCTCTCCTTCCTTAAACTTGTTTCCTGTCTGATAATTCTAATCACAGCAATGAGAAAAGTAGCCAATATAAGGATTAAATAAAAAAGTTTTTAGCACAGAACCTGGAACACACTGCCTAGTAGGTGGAGGCCTTTATGTTAAACAGCCCATTGGCATCTTCTTGGCATCTATTTGTTGTTAGTGTCCGAAGCCTGGAATAACTATAGAGGTATTGAACACTCAGGCGTTTTTTTTTTTTTTCCTATTGGGAGCTACTGACCCCTGATAGAGAAGGGTCAAGGGAAGACCTTGTAAAAAAGAAAACCAAATTTGCTTTTGTCCTTCAGGGAAATAGAAAATATTGAGTTTCTTGACGTTTAAGAGCAAGGAATGCAACAATTTACTCAATAAACACATTGAATAGATTTCTAGAACTTTAAGAGGCCTCAGAGACTATCCAGTCTAATTTCTTTATTTAATAGGGGAGACAGCCGAGGGCCAGAAACACAGGCCAGCTTTGTCATTCCCTTTGGACCTCCCACAGGAATAAACACTTTCCTTCTAACTCCTAGCGTTTTCTACCATGTGTTGTGCCTCCTTGTTTATTAAGACAAGTGGCACATGCCTGTGATTCCAGATACTCAAGGCATGTTTACATATATTTATTTGGAGACCTTGTTCCAAAGTAAAAGAAAGAAAATTGGCCTAACATGTGTGAGGCTTTGGGTTCAATCCCCGTCACTGGAGATGGAGACGGAGACAGATAGGTAGATGGACAGCATTAAGCTTTCAATAAGTGACCATGATGCCAAATTATGCTTCTTGATATAGCTCTGACACTCTGAGTAAACAGTTTATTATAATAATCCCTGGGAGAAATGTTGATGACTTAGATGAAGGTGGATTCTAGAGGAGCCATGTGGGATATTAAAATTTAGAGACACAGAAGGGTATTATATGATTAGATGTTAGAAGATAAAGTGAATGGAAGAAAAAAAAAGGAATTCAAACTTGTTTTTTTTTTTTTTTTTGAGGCAGGGTCTTATGTAGCTCAGGTTGATCGTGAACTCACTATGTAGCTGAAGATGACCTTGAACTCTTGATCTTCTTGTCCTACCTCCTAACCGCTGAGGTCACTGGTGTGTGCTTCCATGACCTGCATCCAAACATTTTTGACTTGAGTAATTAGGTAGTTGGTGATATAATTAATTGAGACTGAGACATCTTTGGGCCTACCATGTTTGGCATACTCAGGGAAATTCTGAGCGTATGTTGGAAGCTTGATGCCGGAGCTCAGGAAAGAGAGTTAGCATGAAGATATAAATTTGGGAATTGTCAGTGCAGTGATATTTATGGGACTCGATGAGATCATCTAGGGATGGGATGGAAATAGAAAGGAGAAGAAGAATGCTGAGGTCTGATTCTGGAGAATTCCATCTTCTAGAGGGCTAGCTGAGGAAGATTGCCAGCCAGTGGGACCCAGGGGTTATTACTTGGGGAGATTTTTTTGAAGATATGGTTTATTGGTACTTCTTAGGGTGTTTGGGTTTTTTACACAAGTAATTCAGTAGGAGGGTTTCTTTTTTTTAAAACACATTTTTATTGAAAAATAAAATAATTCATATTACATCTCATTTGCTATCCCATCCCGGGCATCCTCCCATTCCTCCCTCCCTCCCACTTTCACCCCATTCCCCTTCCCTATGACTGCGACTGAGGGGGACCTCCTCCCCCTGAATATGATGCTAGTGTATCAAGCCTCTTCTTGGTAGTCAGCTATCCTTCCTCCGAGTGCCATTGGGCCTCCCCAACAAGGGAACATGGCCAAATATGGGGCACCAGAGATTGTGTGAAAGTCAGTCCCCGGTCTCCACTTAACTGTGGAGAATGTTCTGTCTCTTGGCTAGATCTAGGTAGGGGTTTGATGATGACTGCACGTATTGTCCTTGGTTGGTGCCTTAGATCGAGCAGAACCCCTGGGCCCAGATCCACCCATCATAGTGTTCTTGTAGGTTTCTAGGACCCTCTGGATCCATCTATTTCCCTATCTCCGATTTTTTTCTCACCTAGAGTCTCAATAGGATGTCTTCCCCTCTGTCCCACTTATCTGGTAAGTGAAGACTTTCATGGGACCTGCCCCTTTGGGCTAGTAGTAGGACAGTTTCTAATGAGAGGAGGGCCATGTGGAATTATGTGGGATGGATAGTGGGGGAAGGTAAAGGAATCAGGACTGTGTGTAACAAAGTCATGTCCAAGAGTGGGTTGGTAGGGGACTAAAGAAGACCTCTAGGAGACTATCTCAGGTCCTGCTCTTGTCCCCCGAGTGAGGCTAAAGCTCCCTGGGATGGAAAGAATCTGGGTTAAACATGGCGACGGAGAGACTATATTACTCATCAGAACGAGAGTAGAATTTGAAAGACTTGGCGAGCTATAGAAGGTGCTCTCTTTTGAAGTCTGATGTGCTAAGGCAAGTGGGGGTGTAGTGAGGATCTGGCCCGGAAGCTGTAGGAGGACTGGGTTCCTGAGGCATTTGAAAAGGAAGAGCTGGCAGGGTTCTGAGACCGACTGGACATGGGTGGTGAGGAAAGAACAGAGGCCTGGGTAATTTAAGAGCCAGGCAATCACTGCAGGGTGATTTTTGAACTTCTTCCTTGCTTTTGAAAAATTCACGCACGTATACAATAAAATATTGATCATACCTACTTCCCATTCACCCTCCGATCTCCTTATCTTTCTAATATGTCCCCCTCCAAATTCATGGCCCCCTTTTTTGGATGATCCACCAAGTCCGATTAGTTCTGACTGTCATGTGGATGCTTGTTGGACCACTAACCATAATGTGGGAAACCTACCGGAAAGGATAACTTTAAAGGAAACCATGAACAAGTAAATCTTCCATGTATATGACTCTCTCTCTCTCTCTCTCTCTCTCTCTCTCTCTGTCTTTCTCTGTCTCTCTCTGTGTCTCTGTCTCTTTCTGTCTTTCTCTGTCTCTCTCTGTGTCCTTGTCTCTGTCTCTCTGCTAGAGTCTCATGTAGCCCAGAGTGTCCCTGAACTCACTCTGTAGTAGAGATGCCCTCTTCCCCTACCTCCTGAGTGCTACGATCACATGCCTGAGTCACTGTTTGCAGTGCCAGCAATCAAACCCAGGGCTTTGTGCCTGCAAGTTAACCACTTTGCTAAAAAATAGAGTTGCATGCCCAGCTCTGTGACGCTGCTGCCTTCTCTGCCTTCTCTTTTCCTTTCTTCTTTGTTGAAGTGCTGAGAATTAGCCATAGGTCCCTGCACATGCCAGGCAAACTCTACCACCGAGCTAAACCCCCAGCCCCTTCACACATTCTTTACCACAACTGCTAAGGAACTGATAGTTTGATTCCACATACTTTGTTCTGTATATTGACTGGATAATAAAAAAAAATTTAACAAAAAATATAGGGAGTTGGCGCTTCGAATCTTAAAACATAGCTAATTAGCCAATTAACGTGTTTCTGTTTGTACAAAGGCCTGTAGCTGAAGCCAAAATGATCTAATGGGATCAGCTCAGACTGGGGTTTTGAGGGCTTGCCAGGTGAATATTGACATGACTGCATTTATTTATGAGGTTGCTGGTCATTTGAATTGCCCTGTGAGGGCTTGAGTTATTCTGCATCACCGTTCTCTCCTGCTGAACTAGATGGCATTAATCTTACCCTTCAGAGAGCAGTGACTGTGGGCCAAGGCGAGATGTCTGAGAGGTTTGGAAGACGCTCTTAGTGACTAGAGTGTGCTCATACCTTGCCTGAAAGACCTGGAGTTCTTCCCACTCCTCAGAGACTCGTAAGCTCCTGACTGGGGTTCATGAGGT